>NW_016107649.1:129981-134374 GCF_001604975.1 Cebus imitator
TGTTGACCAGGATGGTCTCGATCTCTTGACCTCGTGATCCACCCGCCTCGGCCTCCCAAAGTGCTGGGATTACAGGCTTGAGCCACCGCGCCCGGCCCGAAAAAATGGACTTCTAAACAAATCATCGTATGTCTTATATATGTACAACATACTATGTGATATGGTATCTTGTACATATCAAGATGTAGATGTTTATCCACTCCAAATCTCATTTTGAAATGTATTTCCAATGTTGGAGGTGGGGCCTGGTTGGAGGTGGCTAGATCATGGGGGCTTAGCACCATCCCCTTGGTAAAAGTGAACTCTTGCTGTTAGTTCA
Organism: Cebus imitator; assembly: GCF_001604975.1. Lineage (NCBI taxonomy): Eukaryota > Metazoa > Chordata > Mammalia > Primates > Cebidae > Cebus > Cebus imitator. The sequence continues at coordinate 130,301 of NW_016107649.1, forward strand.
CATGAGATTCTGTTGTTTAAAAGAGTCTGGGACCACCCCCTTCCTCTCTTGCTCCCACTCTCACCCTGTGACATGCCTGTGCCTGCTTCATCCTTCATCGTGATTATAAGCTTCCTGGGCAGATATTGGTACCATGATTACTTGTACAGCCTGAAGAACCATGAACCAATTAAACCTTTATAAATTACCCAGCTGCAAGTATTTCTTTACAGCAATGCTAAAATTGCCTAACACATTGTATTTGTCAGTTTTCACACTGCTGTAAACTGCCTGAGATTGGGTAGTTTATAAAGGAAAGAGGTTTCATTGACTCATAGTTCAGCATGGCTGGGGAGGTTTCAGGAAACTTACAGTCATGGTAGAAAGCAAAGGTGAAGCAAGGTACCTTCTTCACAAGGTGGCAGGAAGGAGAAGTGCCAAGCAAAGGGGAGAGAACCCCTTATAAAACCATCAGATCTTGTGAGAACTCACTCACTATCACGAGAACAGCATGGGGGAAACCACCCATGATTCAATTACCTCTATTTGGTTTCTCACTTGACACATGGCAATTATGGAGATTATGGGGATACAATTCAAGATGAGATCTGAGTGAGGACACAAAGCCTAACAGTGTTACACACTATGGAAGCATAGAAGAGATTAGTTTTGCTTTTTAAATATTCAAATAATACTTCAAAACTATTTAATCCATTTCATTGGTGGCTCATTTTTTCACCAGTTTCCAGTCCTCATCTGCAGGCTCTCATATGTATAGTCAGGCCTTTATACTTGTTTCTAACCAGTTAAACAAACACACATTTTCTTTGCTTGCACAGTATAATAAAACCTGGGGCTCTGGGGAACTCAGAATTACGTAATACATAATCCTTGCCTTCAAGAAATTTGCACTCCAATTGAGATGTGAAAGCTAATAGAACATTTTATTTCTTACTATTTGTATTTAAATATAGGCTGTGCATAGTGGCTCATGCCTGTAATCCCAGCACTTTGAGGGGCCAAGGCAGGAGGATTGCTTGAGGCTGGGAGTTTGAGACCAGCCTGGGTGACATTTTGTGAGACTCTGTCTCTACAAAAAAAATTTAATTACTAGTCAGGTGTGATGGCATCCACCTATATTCCTAGCTACTTGGGAAGCTGAGGCAGGAGGAATCCATGAGCCCAGGTTACAGTAAGCTATGATCACACCAATGTACTCCAGCCTGAACAACAGAGTGAGATTCTGTCCCTAATGAAATAAATAAAAATAAATATACTTTTACCTCTTAAAGGGAAAACTAATTAGGCTGTATAATCCCAATAATAATTCTGCCACATTTCCCAGCCAACAAAGACTTTAGGTAGGGAGGGTCAGAAGAAAAAGGAGGGAGACCAATAAATTGTAATGTTAATTTTTAAGTATAGAAATTACCTAGAAAATGCCTAGATCTACTTTTGCTGATATTTATTCTGCTTGGTGTTCTCTGAGCTTCCTAGTCTAAGATTTGGTGTCTCTCATACATTTTGGGAAATTCTCAGTCATTATTACTTCAAATATTTCTTCTTTTGATTTCTTTCTTTCTTCTCCTTCTGTGATTTCCATTACAAGTATGTTACCCTTTAGTAACTGGCCCACAGTTCTTGGATATTCTGTTCAGATTTTTTTCTTTCTACTGCATATCTTCAGGCTCACAGATTCTTTGTCCATGTCACATCTTTTGATGAGCCCATCAAAGGCGTTCTTTGTTTCTGTTACAGTGTTTTTGACTTCTAGTATTTCTTTTCGATTGTTTCCTAGGGTTTCTGTTTACATTACCCCTTTTGCTCTCACATAGCATTTTTTTTTTATTTCTTAATTAAAGCCCTTAGCATATTAATTATAGTTATTTTAGCTTTCTAGTCTGATAATTTCAAAATCTCTGCTATATCTGAGTCTGGTTCTGATGCTTACTTTGTCTATTCAGACTGTATTTTTTGCTTCTTAGTATTTCTTGCAATTTTTTGTTGAAAGTCAGGTATGGTGTGTTGGGTAAAAGGAACTGAGGTAGATATGCCTTCAATGTGTAGTTTTATGTGTTTCTGGCTAGGAATTAGGCTGTGTGTATTGTTTGCTGTAGCTGCAGTGTCAGTTTCTAAAATATACTATTACTGGCCGGGTGTGGTGGCTCACACCTGTAATCCAAGCACTTTGGAGGCCAAGGCAGGCGGATCACCTGAGGTCGGGAGTTCAAGACCAGCCTGACCAAGATGGTGAAACCCCGTCTTTTATATATATATACACACATATATATATACTATTAGTAAGTTCTTGCATTGCTGTAAAGGAAGATATATAAAAAATAAAAAAAAGGTTTAATTGGCTCATGGTTCTGCAGGCTACATAGGAAGTGCAGTGCCAGCATCTCCTTCTGGTGAGGGCCTTGGGAAGCTTACAACCATGGCAGAAGGTGAACAGGGGAACCAGTGCATAACATGGCAGCAGCAGGAGTAAGGTTGGGGTTGGGTGGGGGGGTGCCACACTCTTAAACAACCAGATCTCGCAAGAACTCAGAGAGAGAACTTACTCATTGTCATAAGGAAAGCACCAAACCCCATGACCCAAACACCACCCACCAGGCCCCACCTCCAACACTGAGGATTATATTTCAACATGAAATTTGGAGGAGACAAACATCCACGCCATATCAAATGTCCTTGAGGGTCCTCATTTTAGCCTCGCCTGTTGTCTTGGGGTTTCCCCAGAGACTCATTTTTAAGTAGGGTCTGAAGCTTACAGATATTTTAGCTATGATCCTCGATGAGTATAAAGGACCCTGATGGATGTGAAGGTAAAGTACAGGAGCAGAGGAAGTGTTCCATAATTTTATTATTAGCTTTCAGTCTTCTAGTGAGCCTGGCTCTCTGGTCTGTGAACTTCACAAGTGCTTCTCATCTTCTCCTCCTGACTCGGGACTGGGATTAAGTATTTCTCTTCCTTCATGTGGAATGCTGCAGGAGGCTGGTGTTGGGTGTGTTCTTTACCCCCAGTCAGCTAAACCCTGGTAAAACAGTTTGCCTTAAGGGCAGGACTTTGTTAAGCAAAACAAAGTGCTCTGAGCATATTTCAAATGATTACTTTCCCCTCTTTCCACAGGAAGCTTGAGAGCATTTTTCTCTGATCTTTTTCCTGAGAACCTAGTGGGACTCCTGGAAGTAAAACTCAGGAATGGGCATGGGGGAGGGGCGGGCAAGACCAGGGCCCCAGGAATTTTATTGTTGTTGTTTTTAATATCTCAATTTAGTCCACAAGCTTAGTCTCCAGCAATTAATGAATTACCCTGTAAGTGTTCCTACTAGGTTCCAGCCACACTTCTGTTCCTCATAAACTGTGATTGTTTATATTCAGTCTGTTTCTCCAGTGTTTGGGGCAGTGGCTTGTCCTGTGATCTCCACTCTCTGATGGATCTAAGAAGAATGGTTGGTTTTCAGTTTATTCACCTTTTCTTTCTTGTGAGAATGGAAGTGAGAACTTCAAAGCTCTTTACATATCACACTGGAAACTGGAAGTCCACTGCAGTCTCATAGAAATAATTTATGACTATTAGAATCTTAACATCTATCAGTTGAAGTCACACTGGTGCTCAGTGGTAGAATGACATACTGTTTTATGCTCAAATCTGGTTTTTAAACCTCCTAGGTGTTAGGTTATTTTAGTTGAATTACTTAACCCATGTGAGCTCATATATCCTCATCTATAAAATGAGAGTAATACAAATTCTTCCTCAAACATAGAAGAGAGAGTAAAATAAGACCATAAAACAAAACGTTTAGGGGGAAATGTGTGACAAAAATTTAGCGAAAAAGGAGGTAATTTCTATGGTTCTTTACCTTGCATTATAACCTATAAAAGTAAGCATTTCAAATGAGTCATACACTATTTAACCCAATACTTTATTTTTTTTTGGAGACAGGGTCTTGCTCTCTTGCCCAGGCTGGAGTGAAGGGTGCCATCTTGGCTCACTGCAACCTCTGCCTCCTGGACAAGCAATCGTGTCTCACTCAGCCTACCAAATAGCTGGGATTACAGGCATGCGCCACCGCACCCAGCTTTTTTTT
>NW_016107649.1:136074-186683 GCF_001604975.1 Cebus imitator
ATCAATTCAGCTGTTAAAACTTGTGCATACTTCACGAAGTTCTCGTGTAAATTTTCAGCTCCATTAATTCACTTACATTCCTCTCTAAATTGTGTATTCTTGTTAACATTTCGTCAAACCTTTTTTCAAATTTCTTAGTTTCTTTGCATTGGGTTAGAACAAGTTCTTTTAATTCACAGAAGTTTTTTATCATCCACCTTTTGAAGCCTGCTTCTGTTAATGGAACACAGTCTTTCTCCATCAGACCTTGTTCCATTGCTGATGAGGAACTGTGATCCCCTGTAGAGGGAGAGGCTTCTGATTTTGGGTATTTTCAGCCTTTTTAGGCTGGTTTCTTCCCTTCTTTATAGATTTATCCATCTGTGGTCTTTATAATTACTGTCTTTATAATTGGGTTTCTGAGTGGACGTCCAACTTGTTGATTCCCAGCGCTAAAATCTGAGCAACCCACTGCGCCAGCCAAAACAGCGGCGTTAAGATTGATGGTGCTTTTCTGACTTTGCACCAAGAACTGCCGCACCAAGGCAGCGGCAAAATTGCCTCTCCGGCCAAAAGAGTCGTGCTGGCAACCCGTGGGGCTTCTCTGCTGGGAATCTCCTGGTGCGTAAGCAAGAAAAATTTGTCTGAAAGTGTGGCGTCCTCTGGTTCCCTGCATTTTCACTGGGAGCTACAATCCCAAGCTGCTAGTGATCAGCCATCTTGGATATCTCTCTGAAAAGATTTCTTAATTGGGTAATTTCTTTAAAATAAAGACGGAGTTTAAACCTGAAGAGATATCACCTAGCGACAAGCAATTATAAAGCTTTAGTATAGAAAACTCTCCTAATAGATACCATAATATGCATCTATCAAAATAAGCATTTTATAAATGGGAATAGATTCCATACTAATCCTCAGATATTACATAAAATCTGAGAATTTTAATCATATAATAATATTTTAGGATAAAAAAATCATTGGAGTATAATTACATATCATATTTACATATCATTAAATTGTTGTATAATTCAATGGCTTTAGTACATTTAGTGAGTTGTGTAACCATCACCATAATCCAATTTTAGAATGTTTGCATCACCTCAAAAGGATTGTTAATACCCATTTCATTTCTGTTCCTGTGCTAGCCCTAGACAACTACTAATTTACTTTCTAGAGTGCAGTGCCATCATTGTAGCTCACTGCAGCCTTGAATTCCTGGACTCGAACTATCCTCCTGCCTCGACCTCCTGAGTAGCTGAGACTACAAGCATGTGCTACCATGCCCAGCTAATTTTTAAATTTACTGTAGAGACAGGGTCTCACTATATTGCTCAGCCTGCTCTCCAATACCTGGGTTTAAGCGATCCTCCTCTCTTGATCTCCCAAAGTGCTGGGATTACAAGTGTAAATCACTGTACCCATCCCACTAATCTTTCTGACTTTGGACATCTCATATAAATAGAATTATATAATATGTGGCTGTTTGTGTCTGGCTTCTTTTTTTTTTTTTTTTTTTTTTTTTTTTTTTGAGACGGAGTTTCGCTCTTGTTACCCAGGCTGGAGTGCAATGGCGCGATCTCGGCTCACTGCATCCTCCGCCTCCTGGGTTCAGGCAATTCTCCTGCCTCAGCCTCCTGAGTAGCTGGGATTACAGGCACGCGCCACCATGCCCAGCTAATTTTTTGTAGTTTTTTTAGTAGAGACAGGGTTTCACCATGTTGACCAGGATGGTCTCGATCTCTTGACCTCGTGATCCACCCGCCTTGGCCTCCCAAAGTGCTGGGATTACAGGCGTGAGCCACCGCGCCCGGCCCATGTGTCTGGCTTCTTTCACTTACCATGGTGTTTTCCACTTTCATCCATTTTGTAACATGTATCAGTATTACATTCCTTTATATCACTGAATGGCAATATCCATTGAACAGATACAGTATATTTTATTTATCCATTCACCAGTTGATGGGCATTTGAATCATTTCCACTTTTCGACTCTTATGAATAATTCTGCTATAAAAAATGCTTATACAGGCTGGGTGCTGTGGCTCACACCTATAATCCCAGCACTTTGGGAACCCAAGGTGGGTGGATCATGAGGTCAGGAGTTCAAGACCAGCCTGAGAAACATGGTGAAACCCTGTCTCTACTAAAAATACAAAAAATTAGCTGGGCATGGTGGCACACGCCTGTAATCCCAGGTACTCAGGAGGCTGAGGCAGGAGAATCACTTGAACTGGGGAGGCAGAGGTTGCAGTGAGCCGAGATAGTGCCATTGCACTCCAGCCTGGGCAACAGAGTGAGACTCCATCTTAAAAATAAATTGCTTACACATATTTTGTCCAAGCTTTTGTGTAGACATATGCAGAGTATATATGTTTTCATTTCTCTTGGATATAAACCTAAGAGTAGAATTTCTGGGTCAAAAGGTTACATTTATATTTAAAACTTTTTTAAAAAAAGATCCAACTGTTTTCCAAAGTAGCAGTTTGGAAATGGTACCATTCACCATTCACACCAATAATATTTGAGAGTTGCTGTGTCATCACATCCTTGCTAACATTTGTTATTGTCAGTCTGATTATAACCATTTCAGTGAGTGTGAAATGGTATCTCATGTTTTAATTTGTATTCCCCTAATGACTAATGATGTGTTATTCATGATACTTATTAGTATTTCAAAAATGGCATATTAGCCATTTTTATACCTTCTTCGGTTAAATGTCTATTCAAATCTTTTGCTAGTCACATATTTTAAGGTACCAAAATTAAAGAATTGCTGATAAATTATTTAGATTGAACTTAATTTTTTATGCAAGAATCATGCATATATACTTAATATAGTTGGTACAATTAATCATCTTTGAACTTATAACATTAAATAAAAACAACTCTATAGAATATCAATATTGATCTACTGAGGTCTTCGAGGCAGGGAGGATTGTATCTCGTTTTAGTGTTCCCTACATGTAACATTGAACCTGGCATTCTGCCTAGAACATTTTGAGTGTTCAGTGGATGGTTTACACTCAGATTTGAAAATCCAGTCTGTGTGAAGTTATTTTCTCCTTAGAACTTTGCCAGGTTTTCCTGGGCTGCCTCTTTGGCTCTGAGACACATGGAGATAGACCTTAGAAGCTAAGGGTGTAAGCTATAGTTTCAGATTGCCTTGGCTTCACTGCTTCCAATGTGCACTTGCAAAAGTTATTTAGCCTGTGTATTAGGCCCCAGGTTCCTCACCTATTAACTGTGCTTGCTGCCTAGAGTTATGGTGGGAGGTAGATGAGATGATCCATGCAGAGCTTTTAGCACAGCGCCTGATCACAAGTGCTCAATAATCATGAGCTATTATCCCTGCAGTTGTTAAGAGTCTGAACAGTGAGACTTCAGCTTTAAGTCTGATTAATGAAGAGTCAGTTTAGCTGCATTTTCTCCCCTCAATTTTCCCTTAAAATATTTTTGTATGTATATACTTTCATTTGAAACCAAGATACATAACAACATTACAAATGTTCAAAAGATATGTGAAGAGTTTAAAGAAATTGCCAAACACATGCAATATGGCACTATTTATTACTAATCCTTAAATTTTAGTAGGTATTACTGGACCACATTCTAGCATCATTCATTCCCTGACTTATGTAGAACATTTTTTTCTGACTCACCATAAATCTTTATCTTGAAGTCAATCTGTCCCTCAAAAGAGCTCCTCTAACCTTCACATTAGTTTGTCATCTAGAGTTCCAACTTAGGGCCTTCCTCCTTGTAACATTAATAGGTATCTTTTATTAAGTGCCACGTGGCATGTGCTCTAATACAACTCATCTCTAATTGTCACAACAATCTAGGAGAGTAGGTATTATTGATCCCATTTTAGACATGAGGACTTTGAGACACAATGTGGATATGTGATTTTCCCAAGTCACATACTTGGTAAATGAAGAGCCTATATTTACTGTAATATCTTTGTGACTCTTGTGGGCTATGCCCTCTTGCAAAAAAGGTGTTTGAAGTTTTTGTTTATAAAAGCAAGATGTAAATAAATTTCTAATTAGGGATAAAAAGTCATTGAGCTACCTGTGACAGTGAGTTTGAGTTGCTGGGACTGAATTTGGGATTATGTGGACAGAAATGATGTTGACAAAAGTTAGTGATATTATTCACATAAGTTTCTCTCCTCTTCTCTCCCCTTTTTCTACTCCCCCCTGTCCCAGGTTGTTTCCTCCTTTCTTCATCTGTATTTGTACTAGTGAATAGTGTCAAGGTAGGAGCAGAAACTGAGCAAGATCAGCATTGGAGGCAGAGAGAATTGCCCACCTCCCCAGGCGGCTTCCTTTTCTCTTCCCCTTTTCCCTTTTTCATCTTCTTGTTTCTCTTCTTTCTCATTTCTATCTCTCCCTGTTTCTTTCTTTCTCTCTCCAAAGAAAGAAAGGAAAAAGAGAGGGAGATAGGGAGGGAAGTGGGGAAAAAGAGAAAGGAAGGGAGGGAGGGAGGAAGGAAGGAAGGAAAGAAGGAAGGAGAGACAGAGGCAGGAAGGGAAATTAGAGAGTTGTGAGGAAGGTGGAGAAAAGAGAGGGGAACCATTGGGAGTGGCTGGGTCTTGTATGACAAGTTCGGGTTTTCTTTCCTGTCTAACTTGTTCTTTCTATTGCCTCTTGTGATAGAACACTTCTAGTTTCAGTAAATGGTAACTGAGAAAAGAAGTGGTAATTTACTTGTCAACTGGTATTTGCCTGTTCCTAAAATATTCTAGATAAATGGGCTTAAATCTCTTTTTGCACCTTGTGCAAAATCTGATGCCTTCCCTAAGCCTTCTCTAAATTCCTGAAAGTTTATAGTCTTGTAATCACCTCTAGTTCTAACTTCCTGACTCCACTAAATTTGGGTTCTCCCCATTGTCTCATATATTCTTTTATTTCAATCTCTCTACATCTATTTACACTTGGAACCCAGCCATTTCCCTAGATTTCTGTTATTAAAAGACACCATATTCATAAAGACTGTCTGTGTGGTGAGCTTTGCCAAAGGTAAAGAGAAATGAAGAGTTACAGTGTAGCAAAACAACTTAAAATTGAATATAATACATTCCTATTTTTAAAATGCCTTCAGCTGTATTAGTGTTTGCATTTTACCATGAAATTCATTATTTTAGAAAGATGAATTGCTGAATAGGTACAGAGGTGGATAGATGTACACATGAATGATAAAGCAAGCATAATAAAATATTAATGTAGAATCTAAATGGTGAGTATATGGGTTTTAGCTATTAAAAACAACTTTCAGCTCTGCTATTTATTGGAAATTTTTCATAATAAGATATTGAGAAAAACAAAAAACAAAACCAAAAAATCCCTTCAGCCTCTCTGTCAAGTTGTTCAGCCATCCATCCTACCTTCTCTCTTAAATTCTGGATTATCTTCCAGAGGGTGAACTCTGGCAAAATGTCTGTTAATTTCTAATGGAACACATTTTATCATTCTTTGTCATCTTCTGCTAACCACAACCTCTTTGCCTTCTCACCCAAGTTCCTTATGATCTCCTCCTATACACAAAGACTTCCTTAAGAATTCTTTAAGAGCCAGAACCATCTTACACATATTTACATACTCTTTAATCCATTTAACCATGCCTCTTTCATAAGAGATACTAAATATACATGTGAGGCTATGTTGTACAGTGGATGGAATTAAGGAGGAGATATGAAGCCAAAGGAAGTTGGTTTGAGTTCTGGCTCTGTCACTACCTGTGACCTTGAACTAGCTGTAGAACTTCTTTGAGTCCATTTCCAAGTCTTGTAATCCAGAAAAGAGGTATGATTTTTAAACAATGCCTACCTCACAGGATTGCCATGAGAATTAAATTGGATAATGTAGGCTTTTAAAACTACAACCAGTAATTGAATGATTGGGTAACAAACGGAGGGCAAAGATTGTTTATATGACTGGACTGTGTGACTGACTGTTGGGGCCCCTGCTTTTCTGCCTGATGAACAACAGGCATGCAAATCCCAGCACATCTTCTAATGTAGATGTTCACCATCTTCCAATGGGCTCCCTTCTCCTACCCCATGAGCAGCCCTAGTGGCAGTCCAGATGGTTCTAGGACTGCTACTTTCTGCAGTGTCCATTTGGCACACAAAAAACTCATGTATCCTTGTCAGCCACACAGTGGTAATGTCGAGATCCAACCTCTCTTTGTCTTCGGCTTTGGGTCTTAGTGTCTTGGGTTCTAGCGTTACTTCTAGGAATAAGAAATGTCCCATTCGACCTCCTGTTATACTGTGAGTAATGGATTAGATAATTCAAGGAAAGTGTTGGTTAATTATGCTCTTAGAGTACTTAATGGTATTTCACTGTGAATATTCATCTACCTCTCCACAAATTTTATTTGCCTATGTATGATTTTGTTTGCCACTTCACTTTCTTAAAAATAATTTAAACATCTCTTTTAACTTATCGGCTTCTTTAGCTGGTGTTAATATAAATGGGAATTTAAACAATTATTCCCTTAGCAACTGGCAAATTTTGCAAATTGTCTCATGCCATTTGTAGTTACAAAAACCATATACCACAAGTTGTATTATGAAAAAACAGTTAATACCAGGATGTCTTCCAAAGCAAGCCATTTGAAACTAACATTAAAACAGAAGAATACAAATGATTTTAAAGAGCCCTGGAATGTTTTCACACAAGTTGTTTAAATACATATTCATTTTATATATTTCTCAACAAATATTTTAGGAATTTTTATAGAGCTTCATATAAAATACCAAAAGATAATAATCAGCTATATAAAGCATTAATAAAATCTTGGCTATGATAATCAACACTTAAATATCAGTTCGGCGTGGTGACTCACACCAGTAATCCCAGCACTTTAGGAGGCTGAGGCAGGAGGATTGCTTGAGGCTGGGAGTTCAAGACCAGCCTGAGCAACGTGGAGAGCCTCTGCCTCTACCAAAAATGAAGCAAAAAAAAATTAGTCAGGCATGGTGGCATGCTCCTGTAGTCCCAGCAACTTGGGAGGCTGAGGCAGGAGGATTGTTTGAGCCTGAGAGGTCAGGGCTAAGTGAGCCACTGATCATGCCACTGCATTCCAGCCTGGGCTGCAGAAGCAAGACTCTGTCTCAACAGCCCCCCCATTCCCCTACCCTGCAAACAAACAAACACACTGAAATATCTGTTTAATAGTTCTTTTTTTGGAAAAGCACAAAAGTAGCTTTAAAAAAATACCTTTACCACATATATAGCAAAACATTTTGGCAGATTTATGCAGTTTAAAAAAGTAATCCATACTCAATGGACATTTTTCTTCGTAAGGTTATAAACACAAGGATATGATTACAACAACTCTATAATAAAAATCCAAGTTCATTACATTAAGTTTGTTATTGACAAAAAAATAGGATTTAAGGATTTCTTTTGTTTATCTTTAGCAGTTGGCAATGGGGTTAAGATCTCTTCTTCCATACTTAATCATTTGGTTTTCCTTTTTTGTGTGTGTGATGGAGTTTCGCTCTTGTTGCCCAGGCTGGAGTGCAATGGCGTGATCTTGGCTCACCACAACCTCCGCCTCCCAGGTTGAAGTGATTCTCCTGCCTCAGCCTCCCGAGTAGCTGGGATTATAGGCATGCGCCACCATGCCTGGCTAATTTTGTATTTTTAGAGACGCGGTTTCTCCATATTGTTCGGGCTGGTCTCGAACTCCCAACCTCAGGTGATCCTCCCACCTTGGCCTCTCAAAGTGCTGGGATTACAGATGTGAGCCACCGCTCCCAGCCTGATTTTCCTTTTCATTAATTTAGATGTGTTTAATCTAGCTGACCAGTGTTGGAGATGTAGTCCATTCAAGGAACTAGAGCACCTCTGCCACTTTTGATCACATCTTCATTTGCTTGTATTCTAACTAGTCTTTACTGAATGTCCACTGTGTGTGAATCATTGTTGAAGGTCCCAGGGGTTCAGTAGTAAACAAAACAGACAAGCTGTCGTGGAGCTGACATTCTAATATATGTGTGACTTGGGGGAAGAGGGAAGACAGAATATAAACAAATAAACAGGTAAATATATATCAAACGGTGAACTATCAGAGAAATGGAGGAAAACAAAGCAAAGGAAGGAGAATAGGGAGCCAGTTTGGGCTGGGTGGTGTGGGGAGAAACGATCACTATCTTACATACCTGATCTGGGGAAACTCACTGAGATGACTTTTAAAAAGGTGTGGGAGTAAACCATGCAGATGCTGTGGAGAAAAATATACTAGGCATAAAAATCTGCACATGCAAAGGACCCACCTTCTTGAAACTCTCTCCTGGTCTAGGATGTCTCCATTCCCCATGGCCCTGCCTCTTCACTACTTCTTCCTCTGTGTCCTTCAATGGTGCTTCTCCTTCTTCTCTCCATTTATTAAAATAGACAGTGTGGAAACAGCTTTCTGCACCTTTCCCTTTAGCAGCCCACTCATTTTTTTTGGTAGTGTTATTGTTGACTGACATGTATTAATCAATTCTTTAGAATATCTATGCAATTGAACAGAATTTACAATTCTCAAGGTGCCTGTCAACAGCGTATTAGCCATCAACAGACAGACCTGGTTATTACTAGGAAATAGACCGGAGGCCAAACCTCACAGTTTACAAAAAAAAAAAAGTTAGATTTTATTTTTGCCAGAGGAAGAGTCTCAACATTCCTGAACCAGAACACCCCATTTTGAAAGATTAGATTTCAATGCTCCCTTCATGAATGTATTTCTAGAAAGGCAGTGATATATCCATAAGGTCGGGTAGGCTAATGAGTTATAACTATAAGAACTGGCAATCTTGGAAAACATTTCAAAAGGTCACCTGATTAGCCCTCTTGCCTCTTGGCAGGTCAATGTTGAAACTTACCTAGGTTCCCGGAAAATTTTTCATTGAGAGGAGTTCCACAGTTTCTCTTCATAGTCTGCTTTGGTAAAAGCATTAGGTCATGTTAATAACCATTTTTGTTCATGTTCTCACCAGTATTTAGAATGTTTTCGTTTTCATCCATGCAGATTCTGCGATGATTTAATAACTTATTAATTCTGCATAAAATCTTATTTGCCCATAGAGGACACTGCATTTTTTCCACCTGTAAGTCAATATCTATAACATTTATTTGAGAATTAAATGTGAACTATCATTCCTCTTATAAAGTTACATATATATGTATTATTTAATACTTAATGACAGACAATGTCATCTCTTCATTTAGACCATCACTACCAAAAGGGCAAAAGTTGAGTTAAACAATTTTGTGCCTTAACAGAGTGCTTCCTGTACACCATAAGAGCTGCAAGAGCTAGCTGTGCACATATCTTTTCAACCTAGTGTTTGGTGACATCATGCTTGTAGCTTAAAAATCAACTATGATGGGTCAGGCATGGTGGCTGACACCTGTAATCCCAGCACTTTGGGAGGCCAAGGCAGGAGGATCACCTGAGGTCAGGAGTTCGAGACAAGCCTGGCCAATATGGCAAAACCCCATCTCTACTAAAAATACAAAAATTAGCTGGGTGTGGTGGTGGGTGCCTGTAATGTCAGCTACTTGGGAGGCTGAGGCAAAAGAATCACTGGAACCCGGAAGGCAGATGTTGTAGTGAGCTAAGACTGCACCACTGTACTCCAGCCTGGTCGACAAGAGTGAAACTCCATCTTAAAAAAAAAAAAAAAAAAAAAATCAACCATGATGAGAATATTTATACCATAGAAATTGGCAAGTGCTACAGATTCACAGAATGGGTTCACATCTATCTTTACTATTTACTAGTTGTGTGACATTTAATGAGATTCCACTCTGAGCCTCTCACTTTCTTCATCAGGAAAATGGGGAAATTAAATTTTCTGTTTCATACAGTTGTTGTCAGGAGAATAAGAGTTTATACATGTAAACCACTCAGAAAAATTGTTGGTACATAGTATATATTCAACAACAGAGAGCTTAATTTTTATTAAGTAATCTCTCTACCTATTTTGCAAATTCTCAACTGCTCCGTAAGCCTTTAGAGGGAGTCTACATATGATCATAATTTATGCAGCATCATTTCCCACCACTCCCCAGTACACATCCTCTGTTGTCTGAACGGCTCCTCTTCACCTACCCCTATTAGGAGGGAATTTATCTGTAGGATAGGAATCCTGTCTGGATTACTACAGTAGAAATTATCATGGGGAGGCTGGGACTAAAGTAGTAAGTGCTGTGTTCTGGCATCCTGACTTCTCAGGTAAACATTGGGCCCATTTTCCATAGAATCAACAGAAGAGTAAGATTATTAGCATTATGTTTAACATTCTTTTTATTGTTGGTGGAGACAGAGCCTCGCTCTGTCACCCAGGCTGGGTTGCAATGTTGCAGTCTTGGCTCACTGCAATCTCTGCCTCCTGAGTTCAAGCGATTCTTGTGCCTCAGCCTCTCGAGTGCTGGTACTACAGGCACACCTGGCTAATTTTTGTATTTTTTGGTAGAGATGGGGTTTCACCATGTTGGCCAAGTTGGTCTCAAACTCTTGGCTTCAAGTGATCCACCCACCTCGGCCTTTTAAAGTACTGGGATTAGCATTACATCTAGATTTATTGCATGTTAAATAGGCTTTCCAGGGCCAGGTAAGAATTTGAGCAGTATTTATATTATTTTATGGGAAAGTGTGTATTTGTTCCCAATCCCCCAAAATACTGGAAATACTGGCATGAATTTTCCCAACCAATCTCCAGCCCAATCCAGTACTAGGAAATGCATGTTCTTTAAGTTATAGACTTTGATATTCTGAACCATAGAGCTTTAAAAATTTGCTTTATTAAATACTGAGTAGTATCAAAATCTTCCCACCTCAGCCTCCCAAGCACCCCAAGACTACAGGCATTTACCTCCACATCTGGCTAATTTTTGTATTTTGTGGGTTTCACCATGTTGCCCAGGCTAGCCTCTAACTGAGCTCAGGTGATCCACCTGACTTCTCAGGTAAAGATTAGGCATGCTCCCAAACTGCTAGGATGCAGGCATGAGCCACTATGACCAGCCTCAGATATATGTAATGCAGGGTAAATATCATATTGATTTGAGACATCTCCATCCATTAATAAAAACAAGATACTCCTCAGTCAGAAATTTTACATTGTTTATTTTTATCCCACTCTTCTACTTCCTCCACAAAATAGTTTTTATTGTTGTTTTTGAGATAGGGTCTTCCTCTGTCTACCAGGCTAGAGTACAGTAGTGTGGTCATAGCTCACTGAGGCCTCTCATGTCCTGGGCTTAATAAATTGTCCCATCTCAGCCTCCCCAGTAACTGGTACTACAGGCACATGACACCAAGCCCCACTAATTTTTGTTGATTTTTTGTAGAGATGGGGGGAGGTCTCACTATATTGCCCAGGCTGATCTGGAACTCCTGGACTCAAGCGAGTCTCCTTCCTTCGCCTCCCCAAATGCTGGGATTGTAGGCATGAGCCATTGTGCCCAGCCCAAAATAATATTTTAATGATGTATTTTTTAATGTTTTAGAGTCTCAATTAGTCATGCTTAACTATTTTTTCAGCAGAAAATTAAGTGCATAAATTGAAATTGCAAGTAAGTAGTTAAGCTTCCTAGGTCCATGAATTTATAGCTGTTAAAATACTTCTTCTGGTTGGAGTTATTATAATATTATTACCATGGTATATAATTGCTGAAAGAAGATAACTACATTATACTTTTTAATAAACAATCATTAAACATGAAAGTTAACCTTTTTTTGGAAACACATCTCTTTTTTTTAGTCTTGCTCTGTCTCCAGGCTGGAGTGCAGTGGCACCATTTCGGCTCACTGCAACCTCTGCCTCCCAGGTACAAGCCATTCTCCTGCCTCAGCCTCCTGAGTAGCTGGGACTATAGGAATGCACCACCACGCCTGGCTAATTTTTTGTATTTTAGTAGAAACGGGGTTTCACCATGTTGGCCAGGATGGTATCGATCTCCTGACTTTGTGATCTGCCCGCCTCAGCCTCCCAAAGTGCTGGGATTACAGGCATGAGCCACTGTGCCCAGCCTGGAAACACATCTCTTAAGGAGTTGAATGAAGTGGTGCTTTTAGTGCCTTGATTAATGGAGGCTCTGTATGGAGGCCAGGAGATATTTTATGCCCAAGAGCATATGTATAATAGTAAGGAAAGGTGGCCTACTTTTGCAAAGTAGGAAAAGGGAAATATGAAGGGAGAAAATGGGAACCATGGGCAAGTTCTTAGGCATATCATTTTTAGGAAGGAGTATATATGACTTTGAGGATTTGGGAATCAATTCTCTTAAAACTGTTTGTGTCTGTGGAAAGTTTTCAGGTCGTGCAGGAGTACATGTCCATCTTGTGGAAAACTAGCATGATGCAATGCAGCCTCTAAGAGCACTAAAGCAAGCTATCCTAAAAGCCACTGAATCAAATGTCTTTCAGACTTAAATGAGATGCCTGTGTCATGTGACTTAGTAAATTAATTGAAAACAGAGAGAGATAAGCAAGGGGAGAGGGATGGAGTAGGCTAACCTACACGTAGGATAGTGTCAAGCAAAATGGAAGGATTAGAGTACCCGAGTTCATATACCTTGTCTCTTTGTCGGGTGCATCAACCATCCTCTAATGGTGTGGTTACAAGCCAGAGTCAAGGTTTCAGCAACAGGACTTGGCAGAAGGATGGTGCCTCAAGTGAACATGCTTGCTTTAGTTTAGACCTGGACACAGCTGTAGCTTGCCAATTACACTGATGAACAGCTATGGAGTTTATTGGGCAGAGGATACATGGGCTAGAATGGGTTTTGTAAATGAGGAGTCAATTTAAGACCTTATGAATATTGAGTGCCTGATACATACTTACTGTATGAATATTTAGTACTCTTGGTCCTTCTATCCCTCCCAATTGAAATTAATGATACATATGCTCAACTTTCTTTATGTCTAACACGTCTCACAAATGACTAGCTTTTATATTTAGTTTTATTTATTTCCCTTATTTTCCATAGCAGATTGAATATTCTTAAATAAAACAGCAACTATTCATTGTACCTGGTTGGAACAGTACCACCAAGATTGGAATGAAGACTTGGTCTCTTCCTTTTGAACTCCCTTCCAGGAACAGACAAACAGGACCACATGTAAACTATATTTCTTCTCTGCACATCCTCAAAGAGTAGGTAGACTGAAAATTGGGACGTGCACTGGGAAGCCTTTTGAACTCACTATAAAACCTTCTATTCAGGACAAGTGCAAGACATTGATCTCCTGAGCCCTTAGGATACCCGTATGGGCTAAGGTGGCTGGAGCTCTACTCTTTTGCCTTCAAACAAAGCTTCTCATTTCTTTATTCCAGTATGACATGCAACATATTATCATTTTCTATGTATATCTAGGGTAGATACTTAGGTACAGAATTGCTAATTCATACAGCATATGCAGCTTCAACCTTAATGCCAAACTGTTATTTCAAGACTTTTCCCCTAATTTATAGTCCCAGGAAGATGTAAGAAAGTTTCCATTGAGCCACATCCAAATAAATATTTGATAACTTCAGAAAGAATAATAAAACTTGATAATATGAAAATTTCCTATTTTAAAAGGATAGAAAATTCAGGTCTAAAGAGAATTTATTAGGTTTATTTATTCAGTGACTCATTTTAACAAGCATTTATTGGCACTTATTTCAGTCTAGGCATTATGCTAAACACTGAGGATAAAAGATGACTAAGACTAATCCCTGTTCTCAAGGAACTTACACTCTATATGGAAGGCATATATGTCAACTGAGTATTCAGCTGATGAGTGCAATAGTGGAGGTAAATGCAAATTTCTGTAGCACTGATGAAGGAAAGAGAAAAATGAGTCTGAGTTTGGGGCAAGAGATATTAGGAGATGCACAGGTTGAGGCGTTTCACAAGATATGTTTGTTTTCAAATTTGGGTTTTACTTTTTAAACTCTATACTCACTGCAGTGATAACTTGGGAAGGCCGGGTCACGAAGGGGTTTGTATGTTAGGTGATATGGAACCACTTAAAGAGTTTTAAGCAATGCAACAAAATAATTGAAATTGTATTCCTAAAAGAGAATGCTGATGGCAATGCAGAGGATAGACTGGGATTGAAATGGGCATACATGGAGGCAGGAACACGTTAGAAGTCCATTGTAGTTGAGGTTCAAGATGCTAAAAGCCTGAAATCAAGGCAGTGGCAATGGAGATGGAAAGAAAATAGATAAATGATTTTCAGGAAGTAGCATTAATAGTATCAAATGATAGACTAGAAGTAGAAAATGATAGAAAAACATTAATCTACCGGGATACCTAAGTTTCTGCCTAAGAGGGTATATTCATCCACTCAGTCAACTGATATATATTGATCACATGCTATATGCCAGACCTTATGCTGGCTGTGGGAGCTATCTAGGGTTACCATGTTAACATGACTCCAGGAGACACTATTCACATGGTATATACAGGGAATATAGTAGGGATGGTGTGTCCAGACTTCTTCAATGATGTGGTTCCAGCTTTTCTGTGGACAGGATATAGTTCCTATGGTTAAGGAGCACACAATCCTGTCTACGGTAGTACTACTAACCTATGGTTACTACTGTGTACAGTAGTACTATTCCTATGGTTAAGGAGCACACAATCCTGTGAACGGTAGTACTATTAACCTATGGTTACTATTGTGTACAGTAGTACTATTCCTATGGTTAAGGAGCACACAATCCTGTGAACGGTAGTACTATTAACCTATGGTTACTACTGTGTACAGTAGTGCTATTCCTATGGTTAAGGAGCACACAATCCTGTCTACGGTAGTACTATTAACCTATGGTTACTATTGTGTACAGTAGTACTATTCCTATGGTTAAGGAGCACACAATCCTGTGTACAGTAGTAGTATTAAGGTGGAGAAAAAATAAGGACCGTGCACTGAGCACAGTTTAAATTTTATCAGATAAGCCTTTGGAAAAAGGCACTTATTTTTGTATGAACCAGTACCATCAGCATCAGAGAAACCATAATTAAATTATGAATGACGATATATACTATAGTAAGTTGTTATACCTCAACCAGCTTTCACATTTATAGTTATGGGAGCCCCATAATAATTCCCTTCAGTAAGGATAAACACCAGTGAAGCAAGTTAAAAACAGAATAAATTTAAAAAACTGTATAAAACTACTAAATGCAACCCACATTTCCAGCAATCCTGGAGAACAGTAAGCATTGACCTTAAGATCTGGAACATCTCATTTAGTGTGATTTACTGTAGAATATGTTACCTGAAAATAATAAAAAACAATGTCACTTAATAGCATTTTATATTTATTGATTGTCTATGTACATATAAATCTGGTCTAAAAGTTGAGGTAAAAATCCAAATTAAAACTTGCTAAGGCTGGGCACGATGGCTCATTCCTGTAATCCCAACGGAGGCCAAAGCCAGAGAATTGCTTGAGGCCAGGAATTTGAGACCAGCCTTGGCAACATGCTGAAACTCAGTCTCTACAAAAAATACAAAAAAACAAATTAGCCAGGCATGGTGGCTCTTGCCTGTAGTTCCAGCTACTAGGGAGGCTGAGGTAGGAGGATTAACTGAGACTGAGAGTTTGAGGCTACAGTGAGCTATGATCAGGCCAGTACAGTCCAGTCTGGTGACAGAGAGAGACCCTGTCTCAGAAAATAAAAAGCAAAAAACAAAACCACATAAAAAGACTTGCTAAGATTCTTTTGTACATATGAAAACTAAAGTAAAGGTTTTGATTTTGAGGCGTGTGAAAAATCCCTACTTCAAAAAGTCAAAGAATCAGCATGTCATGGTTAAGACTCAAACCTAGTCATCAAAAACTATAAAAGGAAGTTTCACTTAGGAAACAAAAATAAATATATTTTCTGGACAAAGTTGTGAATTCAGAGAAAATGAACTGTATTAACAAAGGAAAGAATACTGGACAAATAAGCTTTTTTTTAAAAAAAAGTGTTTTCTTACTTTTTTTTCTATTCTGGTACAAGTTTACTTTCATAGTGGTGCTGGTGGGAACTGCCTCTTTTATTATTTTATTTATTTATTTATTTATTTTTCTGAGACAGAGTCTCACTCAGTCATCCAGGCTGTAGTGCAGTGGTGCGATCTCAGCTCACTGCAACCTCCGCCTCCAAGGTTCAAGCGATTCTCCTGCCTCATCTCCCCCAAGTAGCTGGGACTATAGGCGTGTGCCAGCATGCCCAGCTAATTTTTGTATTTTTTTAAGTAGAGCTGGGGTTTCACCATATTGGCCAGGCTGGTCTCAAACTCTTGGCCTCAGGTGATCCTCCTGCCTCGGCCTCCCAAAGAGCTGGGATTACAGGTGTGAGCCACCAGGCCCAGTGGGAGCTGCCTCTTTTAAACTCTTGTAATGATTTGATAATGGAATCTATTTTATTTACTAATGGAGAATCTAATTACTTTAACATCGAAGGCATATTTATGGGAATAAAAGATAATAAGCCCCAAGTGTAACGTGTTTGCAATGTATTTAAATAAAATCAAAGACAGTTCTGAAACAGAAAGAAACAACAAAACAGGCACATCTACTCCTTTAAAACTACATAGTAATAGGCAGATAATCCATATTTTTGTTATTGAAGAGTGGTAACCAGGTAAGCACAGGACATACACAAATAATCACCTTTACATAGTGAAGGTCAAAATTCTGTTATATCTGCTATCGATACTTCAGTTAGGTACAGAAAGTTAAAAGTCACATTTTTTTGTTGCTGTTTTTTTGAGACAGTCTTGCTTTGTTGCCCAGGCTGGAGTGCAGTGCTGTGATCTTTGCTCATTGCAATCTCCTCCTCCCAGGTTCAAGCGCTTCTCCTGCCTCAGCCTCCCAAGTAGCTGTGACCAGAGGTGCACACCACCACACCTGTCTAATTTTTGTATTTTTTAGTAGAGGTGGGGTTTCAACATATTGGCCAGGCTGGTCTCAAACTCCTGACCTTGTGATTCGCCTACCTCGGCCTCCCAAAGTGTCGGGATTACAGGCATGAGCCAACATGGCTGACCTAAAAGATACATTCGTTTGTGGAAGAATATGCAATGATTGCAATTTGTACTTATATTTAGTAACATATTAAAAAAATAAAGATGCTGGTCATGAAACAGGGAGGTCTGAAATCACTGTGTAAGTTCTCAATACCCACAGACCGAGGGCTGGGCCGGGATGGGATGAAATGATGGAGGCCCTAGCTAGCCTTAGGGGCAGAACTTAAGAGGGTCCCAAAAAAACTCCCTTCTATTCAAGGTATGATTTTAATATAATATTCTGAAAAAAGAAATTTAATATCAAGAAATACATGATAAAATATGAAAGTATTAAATAATGAGGGGATCTGCCCCCATACCTGCATGACTCTTCTGCTTCACCTTAATGAGGACTCAAGAGGAGTTAAGAGTTATGCACAGAGAAACTTCTATTCAACTCTGCTGTTTAGGTCAAGGAAGGCAATGGGCTGTAATAGTGAGGAAAAGACCAAGATCGTGGCTTCTAGAAGCAACACGAATATTCTCCCTCTTATAAACGTGCACGAAGGTGGGAATCATGGTACCAAGGCCCCCTTTGGCCTGGCTACAAGCAGCCAAGCCAACTTCATTTCTCCTCTACATTGCAATATTCCTTTCTAGACAGGATGGTCCCTTTAATGTTCCAACACTTTTTTTTCCCCGCTTTGATTTAGCTCAGTATTTTCTAAAAATACTTCAAAGACCTTTACATTCCTTTAGAAGCAATAATTAAATAAGTTTGTAATTGCTGTATTTTAAGTCCTTCTAGTTGAGATTCAAAATGCATGTAGCATATTAAAATCTGGGATAAAATTTGCCATATGAAGTCTGTTTATTTTGTTTAATACAGTGCTTTCCCCATTTTATTTTATCACAGAGTCATAGCACTATACCCAGTCTCTGACTTCAACTACAATAAGGCAGCAGTCATGTAGTCCTGCTCCCTTTCTTTCCTTGGTGGTAGCATTTTGCTTTTCTGATTCTGTAAGGTATCTCTCCACCTTCCCTGACCCTGGCATTTTTTAAAAAATCAGATCTAGTGATAAGGCAGCTCTGGAAATTTTGCACAGGAACTTTGTTTACGTGTATTTTAATTTTAGTATGGACATTGGATTTCATGGAAGATGTCAGGAGGACTCTGGGAAGAAACATTGACCAATTCTAACCTGTGCTTTAAAATATCTGTATCTGTACTCTCTGTCTACATCTTCTTCTCTTTAAAATATATATCCTCTAATTATAGGCTTATAATTAGGTGGAGATAAATCATTTAATAGATGTGATGTGATGTTGGAAATGCTTATCTTAAAAAGACCCCGGTGGAGTGATTCAAAATGGAAATCATATGAATAAGTACGTCTTGTGGATTAGAAAATGGAAATCTTAGCATATCAGTCTGAGTCCAATGAGGACGGAGAAACCATACAGTAATTTGAATAAGAAAATTTTAGCGTTAAGAATTGTTGACTGTAACAGAGGATTGGAGTCACAAGGAAATGGCTAGGAAGAAGTAAAGATAATGCTAAAGAATACAGGAATAACAGCATCCACTACCCTCAGGGCTGAAATACAGCAACCAAGTAAGAGTCCTCCCCTCTTCTCACCCAGGGCTGAGATCCAGACCCTGCACAACCTTGGCTCACTGGTGGCAGAGAAGTTGTGCTAGTAGAGCTTGCTGTAGATCTGCCCTCTAGGGTGCTGGGGAAAGCTGTTCACATGGGGGTGTCTCACCTGAGCCACACTGCTGCAAAAAGCCCAGGAGGGAGGATGCTGGGGGAAACTGCTGGCTACTGGGTGCTTCAGAAACCTGGCACTGGAAAAGCCAGCTTTACTGCAGCAGCTGGGCCTTGGAGAAGATGTGGGTATGTAAGCACTTCAGCAGCCAGAAATTGGGAAATCTGTATGTCCCGCATTGCAGAAACCTGCTGTTTGAGCACAAGGGAACCAGGAAGCAAAACCCTTTCCTACTGCAATATCTTTCTAATGCCCCCACTGACAAAACATGAATGCCAACTGATAAAGGGAATTATTTAATGGGTCCAGATTCATTTTCACAGAGCAGGTAAACAAGGTGAATTTGGAGCTGCGAGACAATAAATTGATAATTGGCACACCTAGGGAAGAAAAATGATCTAGAAGAAAGATTGTGACTAATAGGAATGCGGATGAGAAAAACATCCTGCCAATAACAAAGATAATTCAGAAGAATCATCTAAAGTCAGGAAAGATGAATCACTGCCTTTAGAAATTGATTATGACTAGATGGGAAGAAGAAATTGTTTTCCCTGAGAAAAATCTAATTTACAAAAGCACAGGGAAAAACTGAAGGAAGAGTTTCTGAGTATGAAATCCAGAGTAGCACACCACTTAGAATGGTGACTTAGAACTGGCATTCCCTGGGATTGCAGCTAATAAAACCAAGTTGAACTCTTACTGTTCTATTTTTTTCTGTTCTATTTTTTCCTGTTTTGCTAGTTTGTAATTCAAATTTCTCACACTGTGCAAATGTTGAATTTTTTGGTACTTTACTAGATGAACTGAGAGTATTATGATTTACATTTTTCACTTTGATGGCAGGGTGTAGGGAGGGTACAAATGATTCAGGTCACTGCCCTAATGCCTAAAGTGAAACTTTGGAACCTTGGGCAGTGGGATTAGAATTGGATAGCACCTTCCTTGGTGCCTTAAAGGCAATATGTGAGCAGCCGGGCAAAGAACGGTTGAATTACTACAGGAAATCTTTAATTTTAGGGTGTTCTTAGAAGTTTCATCACAGACCTCTGTAAACTTTTATATATAACGTTCCACTGCTGCTCAAAGATCACTGCTACTGCCATAGCACAATTGCCAACGCCAAAATACCAGAGGGCTGATTTGAGAAAATTAATTTTTTTCCGACTCCTGGGTATTGAATTGGACCCTTTTTAGAAATTACATTAGTCTCTTCAGGTAACTAGGGTGTCATTTAGTAAGTTGATATTTTAGTCAAACGAAATATATGCCTCTTCAGTCAGTACCATGCCTAAAGAGTAGTTAGACAGATGCTCCATGAATGTGGCTCTGAAAGGTCATATGGTAAGTGTCAGACTTTTTATGACAACACTGTACTCTCTTGTAAGTGCCTGAATATGGCCCATGGGAATACTAACTAAAACAACAAAGAAAGGTTTATGATGCTAAGTCTTCCACTACAAACATTTCCTCTCTTGTTACAGCCATGCAAATTATTATAGGTCCATTGACAATGGGGAAAATTTACTGAGCTTAAAACAAATCAGACAGTATTTAATGGTATAAAAAGTAAAATGGAAAAAATATGTCATAAAGCTTTGGGACCACTTAAGTTACTAAGCTATCTGTCTTAAAAGTGTATGTAGGGCTTACGAATATATTGTATACCAGAAAATTCTTTGTAAGCTCATTGAATTTCTTGTGTAATCATGTGCAGCACAGTTGAAATAAACCTACTAAAGCCTTACCTATTTTTATGTTCAGACTACATGACAGTGTCTTCACTCTTCTTCATCTGTGCAGTTCATGTGCTCCCACTATGTTTTAAGGACAATGGAATATGCTTATATACGGAGATGTGTAAGAAAATTATTCTTAAGGAGCCTGTGAAAATGTACTCACTCCTCATTCTTTTCTTTCTGTTTTGGTACCTCCAAAATTATTAAGTGAAATATATTAACCAAATTAATAATTTATGCAGAAAGAAGTAAGTTAAATGTTACATTTTTCACTTTTAGAGAGCTAATCTGAACCTCATGCACCCTGATTCCAGTATCTTTTTAAAATATCTACTCTTCTCTGCTGTCTCACTCCTCCAGGGTCTCTCATCCCTTTCACTTTAGGGCAAGGGTTGGCAAACTTTTCTGTAAAAAGTCAGTAGATATTTTAGGCCTTGTGACTCATATAGTCTGTGTTACAACTATCCAATTCTGCTTTAGGTGAGGCAGCTATAGACAATACATAAATGACTGACCACAGGTATATTCCAATAAAACTATTTGTAGACACTGAAATTTGTATTGCATATCATTTTCATGTATTACAAATATCATTTTAAATTTTCAACTATTTAAAAATGTAAAAAACATCATTGAGAACTGTACAAAAAAATTGTACATAATATAATGACTCCTGATCTAGTGGCAATGCTACCTCTTCAAGGGCTGAGTAACCTTCACTCAATCACTGTCCAAACACAAATTCTGTAAAGATGGTTCTGTATATGAAGTTTTCCCATATGACACACTCAAAGCTTTAGGTATCATCAATATGCCCATAATTTTCCATTGGTTGCCTCACTTTATTAGCTGGTCTATTGAAAACTATTTTAAGATTTTACAGGGACTTTTCTACTTTTCATCATAAAAAGTATATATAAAATAATGTATTGGGGTTAGAGATATAAAATAGTGTTTGGGGGTTAGAACAGGAAACCAGGATAAAAGGAGTATGGGTTCTGTTCCCAGTCAGTTCTTTAATTGGATAAATAACCTGACTGCTTCACATCCCATTTTCTTTGTCTGGAAAGTCAGCATTGTCAGGTGTTGTTACTAAACAGTTACATTAAATGTTAAAGGATATGGTAGGAGGTGGTGGGTGGGATTATGCTTGGATCTTCCAGAGTTGCCACATTTTCAGAAAAAAATGTATACTTTTTAGTGTCATCACATACAATTGAAAAGATGAATATTTCTGAAGAGGAATCAGGTGGGTGAACATTTTGATGTAGAAAATATAAACCCAAGGGGTGACATCAAGCAAACTACAGCACAAAATACACATATGCAAAACCTCATGGTTTTCCTGTGTGCCTACTATTAACAGGACAGGTTTGGTTTAGGGGTCTGTAAAAATGTTTTTTTCCTTTAAGTATAATGCTCAGAGCCAAGACATCATCAGTTCCAGGCTCAGTCAGTTCCAGCTGAAAGTGTGAATGTTCAGCAAAAGGATGTTTTTGAAAGGAGACTGAAAATCCACTGTGCCAGATACCTGAAACGTTGTTAGGGTATTCAGTGGAAAATTTCATTTCCACATTATAAATAACTGTAGGATATTTTAAGAGATCCAAGACTAGTAACTTCCAAGAGCTGCTTATATTAGTTCCACTGAAATGTGAAATGGAGGAAGGATACTGAGAAAGGCTATAAAGCTGAGTTACTGGATATGATTAATTAAAATAAATAATCTCACTATTGATTAAATTGCCCTTAAAATCTCCAACCACTGAGGCCTGCATAGTTTGCTATCCACCAAATAAAACGAAGGACAAAACAGCAATGGAGAAAAAGGAGGAAAAGTCCCCAAGGTGACTTCTTAAATTCAATTCTAGAATTTTTTATTTGGAAATCCCCTCTGGTGTTTATATTTGAAATATTGTTTCTTACTGTCTTCAAAGTTCCAGGAGTTCTCTGTTCTATGGACTTCCTGGGAGGAGGAGAATCCCAGAGAAGGTGGCATATCATATCACCCACCATGGCAGTTATGGAATTTTGATCTCAATTTTACCACAGAAATAATCAATTCCCATAACTGCTTCCTTCCTTTGCAGCCCCCACAGATTTAAAAACAAAAAGGGAATCGGAGATCTCTGTTAGACAGTGGCACAACATGCCCAAAGTAAAACTGGCTCCCTAAAAAGCAAAAAAAAAAGGCAGAAAAAAAAGCCATGAGTGTATGAGTGTGTGTATTTATGTGTGTCTGCGTGTGGACGTGCAAGAGTATGTGTCTGAGTGCCTGCGAGTGGATGTGTAAGGTAGGACAGCAATAAACAGCAATAAATACAGTTTCTCCTCTCTGTCTCCCTTCGGCCGCCTGTCGGACTCTAGAGACCTGTGCACGCAGGGAACGCGGCGGTGCCCGAGGTTAGAGCTCTCCCCTGTGACTGAAAAGATAATTAAAAATCGCACGCACAGGAGCCACCTCAGCTCCTGGCTGCGCTTCCAGTTGGTGGGGTCTGGCTAAATAGGTTCTCGCACCCTGGCGGTGCCTGGGCTTCGAGGCCAGTAGGCCGGGCGCGAAGAGTAGGTTGGGTACCAGGTGCCATAGCGGGTGGCGCAGAATCGCTTCTCGGAGTCACCGAAGGTGGCAGTGACAGGAGGCCGTGGGGGCGGGAGGGGCGCGGCGCAGGGCTCGTGTCTGTGGAGGGATTTGGGGAAGAGGCTGGAACATGGAGAGAAACGTGGGAAAGGAAAAGACCGACGAGGGAGGCGTGGAGCAGTGCGTGGAGGAAGGGCAGGTAAAAATAAAGCCCCAAATAGGAAGGACAGAGTAGTATCCCCTGAACTCTATCCTAACCCCCGAGAGAGCGCACACCTGGCTACCCTGCACCCCGACCTCTGCTCCCGCGGTCTGGTTGCCCCTCAGTCCCCTGCGCATCCCTTCAGAGGGGCGATCCTGGTCACCGAGTCACGCATCCACAGCCCTCCAAGCTCATCTTGTACTCGAAAGGGCTCCAGAGTCCGCGACTGGCACCAGGCCCCCATCTTCCGTGACCCTCATGCTCTCTGAGCACTTCCAGGCCGCTTCTAGGGCGCAGACCCAGGCGTGGGCTCAGCGAGTGGGAGCAAAGCTTTAAAACCAGACGGGGAGGGTCGTGGCAGGTCACTGCAAGGGTGAGGGAGGCGTTTGCACTGAGCAATAAAAACACCAAGCAATGGGTATGTGAATTGCCTTCAATAAGATGGGAGGGGATGAGAGATGCCCCAACCATCTTTCTTCTTTAATACTTCTAGGGGGAGGCATTCTAATTCTTAATTTATTTTATAAAATCACTTGTTGCTGTGTCAGCTACTCCACTAGGAATCTTTGAAACTTTGGCAACTGCTGATTCTTTTCGCAAACACGTTTTCAAGCTTTGGAAGGCTTTAACGAGTTCGATAAAAGCAAGAAACGTAGCAGTACACAACGCCTAGGGTAAAACGGCCCTGTGCGCCCTTCTTGGGGTGTAATAGCCTCAAGCGGATTTCCCGGCTTCTGCGGGCGCAGCACATTGTTTTATTTGTTTTGAAGGCTCAGAGTTTGAGGCTGGTCGTAGACACCCACGTGCTCTGACTCTCATCAGCGTAATGATCGCCTTAGCCAGAGTCGTGTCTATATAAACCACAAAAACCTAATCATTAGAAATCCCAGCCTCCAAAAACCACATTTTAGGTAAAAAGTGCCGCTTTTTTTTTCCCGCGCTCCTTCATCCTCTCGACCACAACTTTTTGGGGGATCCAAAGTCGCTTTTTAAACCCACACTAGGAAATAAATACATAAAATAAACAGCCACGGAAACATTTTGAATTTTTTAGTTTGTATTTTTAATTTTTTCCCGGGAGCGGTGGGGAAGACAGACACGAAGCTTAGTCTTAGATGTAAAATAGACTTAATAAAAGATTTAAATTCATAGAAAACGGCCGATGCTTTCCCCCAGCGAAGATTTTTCAACTTATTTTAATCACCAAGCTGACAGTTTTTCAGTCCCCCCCAAAAAAACCCAAAAAACCCAACTCCTTCTTGTTCTCTGGGAATAAGAAGATTGAATATATAAGAAAAAAGAAATGTCCAGCTATGTACTTGAGTTCCTAAAAACTATTTTGACTAGTTCTCCCCCCACCGCCCTCATTTTTTGTGTCACTTAAAACAAAAAACACCCAAACCCTGCAAAATCTTTTTCCCCTGGGAGCCTCTCCGACAGAGGTGGGGGTTGGGGGTGGGAGGGTGAAGAGTGCTGAGAAGTCAGCCCAGACGCTCAAGAATTTTCCTTCCTCCTCTCCTGAAGTTACAGCGAAAAATAGCGACAGTCAGATCAGCCGGGAGCTCTCTGGTGTCTCGGCTTTAGTCTCTTCCGACCAAGAGGGGGTTCCTTGTCCTAGGGGTGGGGAGAGCAAGAGGACGCTACCAGGCGAGATTGCCCCTAGACTGGGGCCGCCTCTCGGCTTCCAAAGCTGCACAAGGCGCTGGGGGCTCCTTCCCGCGGCCGGCTGGCGGCGGCAGCGGCTGCGATTCGCAGGCTAGAGATCCGTTGCCCCGAGATTCGCTGCCCACGACTTACCTCTTGGCACCTTGAAGCGCGAGGGACAGGGGAGCTTTGCAAATTGCAGGAGGGAGTGGATGCAAGGAGGTGGCGGTGAGAGGGCGAGAAGAAAAGAAGGGAAAGGAAGGAGCCCAGCTGGGGAGCCGAGCTGGCAGCAGCCGCGGGAGGAATCTGAGCGTGCAGCAGGCGCGGGGGGAGCGGCGGCCGCCGCGGAGGAGGCGGCGGCGCGGGAGGGCGGAGGCGCGGCCGCCTGCAGCTGGGTAGCAGCGCGCGGCGCGGCGCGGAGCGGCGCGGCGGTGGCGGGCAGCGCGCGGCAATGCTGGCCAGGGGGCTGGACTGCTGAACCAACACCGCTTCACCACCGGACTCGAACTGGGAGGGGGCGCCAGCGCACCCAGGACGCGGTGCCCCAAGGGACCCCACTCCAAGCTGCAAACTCAAGTCCCCCTCCTCCCCGGGCCAAACACACCCCCGCGCCCGTTCGCAGCTGCCACCCCGGGTGTTCCATAGGCTCCGGCAAAGATCTGCGTCTCCCGGGTCTCCCTAACCCGCCAGCCCGACTGCGCCGCATCGCCAGACTTTGTTGGCCCATCAGACTCCGCCCGGCAGTCGGCCTCATCAAACTTGATTTCTCATCTCCTCAGCCCCATCACCTCCATCCTCTTTTCCCCCGTCTCGCCTCCACCCCCCCAATTTCCTCCTTGCCCCTCATTTCCACCCTCCTCCCCCTCCCCCGGCCACTTCGCTAACTTGTGGCTGTTGTGATGCGTATTCCCGTAGATCCGAGCACCAGCCGGCGCTTCAGCCCCCCCTCCAGCAGCCTGCAGCCCGGCAAAATGAGCGACGTGAGCCCGGTGGTGGCTGCGCAACAGCAGCAGCAACAGCAGCAGCAGCAACAGCAGCAGCAGCAGCAACAGCAGCAGCAGCAGGAGGCGGCGGCGGCAGCGGCGGCGGCTGCGGCGGCTGCGGCAGCAGCAGCTGCAGTGCCCCGGTTGCGGCCGCCGCACGACAACCGCACCATGGTGGAGATCATCGCCGACCACCCGGCCGAGCTCGTTCGCACCGACAGCCCCAACTTCCTGTGCTCGGTGCTGCCCTCGCACTGGCGCTGCAACAAGACCCTGCCCGTGGCCTTCAAGGTAAGAGGCTACGCCGCCCCCCGCCCCCGGCCGGGAGCCGCGGAACCTGCCCGCCGGTGTCTTCCTGCCCACGGGGCTGGGCCCCGGACGTCCTCCAAGACCGCCTGCCTTGGCGACTCTGACCCCAGAAACCCCCGGCTGGGCCTCTCCCTCCGGATGCCTTGGCGGGCTTGGGCCGCAGTCCCTCCGCGCAAATCCCTCCCTCGCCCACCTGTGCCCATGGCCACCCCGACTTCAGCCCCCGTCCCCCAGACCCGCTCATTACCCCTCATGCCTCATGCCCGGCCTCCGTTCTCACCCACTCCTTGGCGCCGTCTCCCTTTCCCCCAGGATCCCCAAGGTGCCCACTCTCTCACTGCTAGTGGACTTGCTCCACCCCGCCCCTTTCCCGGGGGCGAGGATCCCCGACACTGTCCCCCGGGGCTCCCGCGTCCTCCTCCCCGGACATCCCAGCCTGGCCGCATTGCGGGCTGCGCATGCCGCCTCTCTTTGGGGCTCCGCGCGCTCCCACCCGCTTCCCTTCCAGCCAAACGACCCTCCGCTGGTCTCGGTGACCGCTTCCCCGACCCGCAGAGCTTAGCGGTCCTGGCCCCTCCCGGGCTCCGGGGCCGGGATTCGCGGGGTGCCGGAGCCCCGCAGTAGTGCCCGGGGCTGGGCGTGGGGTGCTGACTGAGGCGCGCCGGCTGCACTACCCAAGCCCAGGAAGGTCCGGGACAAGCCGAGGGTCTCCAGAGGAGGGGTGTCAGGACGGGGGCGCTTGCTCTGTTCGCTGACCTACGCCGGATCCCGTTACCGGGAGGAAGGCGGGGCCGCCGAAGCGTCCGCGCGCCCCGGAGCGGGGGAGTTCAGGGGGCCTGGGGCTGAACCCTCGAGTGCTGGGAGGCTCGGGCCAGGGGAGGGGGCGGGAGCTCGGGCCGCTTCTTCCAGCCGGGACCAAGCTCTGCGCCTCGCCCGGCCAGGGAGGGATGAGGGAAACCTGTGGAACAACTTCGGTTCGCCCAGCTTGAAAACGGAGGTGAAATTTTGCATTTTTGCTTTATTATTATTATTAAAGGACTTAAATTTAAAAGGTCCCTCCTGCTTCTGAAAGGTGGTGAGAGGCTCCTGCCGATGGCCTGAGCACGGAGTGAGCTCGGAGGCTTGAGAGAGGCCGCTGCGCGTCCCGCGGACTCTAGTGCCTGCCCGGCCCGTTAGTTTGCGAGTGGGTGGCAGCCGCGGGAGTCGCAGTCAGGTGCTCTACAGGTTGAGGATTTAGGATCTGGAGCCTCTCACAGTAGCCCGATGGGCCTCCATAACTTGATCCGGATTTCCCGGGGCAACCCTCTCCAACTGGGAGACGCCGAACCCCCAGGGCCCAGCGCACACTGGGTTGATGGGGAGTCGGGTTCCCGGGCTGTCCACAAACGCAGGACTGTACCCACCGCAAGACGTCAGGGATGCAGGGGGCGGTAAGCCAGACGTGGAGATGAGCACTCTCAAAAAGGTGCCTTGGGCCATTTCTAACCTCTGAACTTGAGTAGGTGGGCCTGGGTCCCCTGGGTTCTGAGGTCTGTGGAGAGTAGGGCACGAAAGGCCTTGGGGGAGGTGAAAAAACAAACAAAAAAAGTTGGGGGGGAGATCAGTCCAGTTTCTCCACTGGGGACCTTGGAGCCAAACTCCCACGGGCCACTGACAATTCCCAGTTGTTGATCACCCCCACCCCAGGCACCAATTCAGATTCCGTGTGTGGGTGGGATGGAAAGAAAGAGGAGTCCAGGTCAATTAGAGCTGATTATCTCGCTAGGTCTGATATCAGAACAGAAATCAGAATGAATTGTTATGGAAAGGGGATGTTGCATTCTGGGGCAAGTTTCATTTTGCAGTTGGCTCAAGAAATTTTTTTTTTTAACCGTCACATTTCTCTTTTTATAAACCACCCATTTTGTAGGTTAATGTTTGGTAACTTGAAATAGGAAAAGCTCAGAATACATGTGAACTGTAGAAATTTAAATTTCCACACAAGAGATATCTTTTACAATGTCCATTGTCTGAGGGCCCAGAATTTTTAAATTAGCCTTATATGAGAATGGAAATTTGTTTTCACCAACACCCCTCCAATCCTCCAAACCAAAAGCCACCTAAGACCCCAGACCTGGATGAAAGCAGCAAAAAATACAAATAAGTAGGTATTGTGTCTGCATAATGCCACAAATCAGAATATGTGAAAATATAAGAATAGATGCTTACATTTTTAAAGATATTTAGATCCTTGATGTTCCATATACCATTCTGCTAAACATATTTAAGGTCTATCTTGAAATATCCTCTTCTATTTATGCTACTGAATTGATTTGAACATGAGCATTTTGGATGGAAAGAATGTCTTTTTGCAATTTAGCTTGAGCTAGTCTCAGATATTTTGGTTGTCATTTAAGATTTTTTCATTACCACCCTTTAAAAATTATTTTGAAAATACATTTTGTTCTTTGTTATTAATCAACTTGTGAATTACAGAATACATTTTTTTGTTATCTTAAGCAGTAGACAGACTGTAGATAACAAGACCATATTTAATCAAATATTTTAATTTATATCAATTGAATAATGAATTGAGTTAACCTAAATCCTGACTGTCAATGTCTCTCTACCTCCACATCTGTGTTAAACAGAATTCAAAACGTGGGTGATAGCTAAGATCTACTCAGTATAGAAGTTTTGTCTCTCTGTTGAAAAGAAATGTATGGATGTTTGGAACATCCAGATTGTGACAGCCTCTCTTTATCCTACTTTTGGAATAAAAGCCTGAGAGCACTAGACTTTCTACACTCTTGCAATATAATCAAATACATCTGCAATGAAGAAATAATATGAAGAAGTCTCCGTTTTAAAAGTGGTGACAGCAATTTGGCAGTGATATTTAGAGCTATGTAAAAAATAAATTATAGTGGTTGTCAGGTAGATAGCAGATAGGTAAATGCATTTAAACACACACAAAACTTATTTGTTGTGAAGTCTGGTATTCAAATTAATACAATATTTATTGAGCCCGTATTTTGTATCTGTGGCACTGAGCTTGACACTGCAGAGAATCAGAAATGAATTAAATAGACTGTTTTGAAATGTCAATTTAAACTAGTATTTAAACACGATATTGGCAATGTATTGAATTAAGAATGTATTAGCGTTCATCTACTCTTGTTTTGGGATTATATAACATTTATTTATTTTTACATGTAAAAATGCAAAAACAACTAGTATACTTTTCATAAAGTTGTTTATTAACATTGTATTTTTAACAAAGTTCTGCAGTTTTGAAATGTTTGGTCCCCCCAGGTGTCAAGGAAACGGAAATAAATATTTTTAACATTTTCAGGTGTATCTCACTGAAACCTTAAAATAGTTAAGACATACTATTAGAGGATTCCAGACCCTTTCTATCCTAGATAATTCTGGTGAGAAAGAAGTAATTTGCAAATTCAGCTCATTAGCTGATGGTCAGGTAGTAGTGGAGAGAACATGTCAACTCTCCATCCGGTAGCACCCTTTTAGTTAGGGGTCTGTCAGCATTTCCACCGTGAAGCCTGGTGTTCAGGGTTCATAACTTAGTTGCCTTAAATAGCTTCAAGCTGAAACACTATGCAGAAATTTTAAGTCCAGATGTACATTTTAAAACTAAAAGTAGTGCAAGCCTATTCTGCTGTTTTAAGTTAGAGAACACTGGACTATATATATTTATCAGTATCATATGTTTTCCTGGCAGTGTTAAAGAAATAAAACACATTTTTAGATATATAATCTGGCACTCATAGTTAATTCTGTATTTTTAATAATACCTTTCAGTGCATGTCAAAAGGAGGGGTTTCAAAATGACAGAGCAATTTCTGTTTGACAATAATTTTTCGACATCACTAGCCATTTTTCTCTCTCTGAAAACAAATATGCAACTAATAAATACTTGATACGTGAGTAGTATTTTTCTTACATAGTTAATGATCAGATTTTATATTTATATTTTTTGAATCTAATTGTATCTAAACAAAGGAAAATAGGTTATTAAGCCTGTTAAATCCTTATTAACCTTAATATAAATTATCAGGCAAAATTATGTAAAACAATAGATTTCAAGTTGCATGAAGACAGACACATTTTTGTGTTATGCCTTTCAGTGAAAAAAAACTTATTTAAAGTTAAATATTTCGGCACTGAATATATAAACTTCCTAGTATGGCAGTTGGAACAAATAATTTCAGGTGGAAAATAAATACTTAAAAAATTTTTAGAACACTTGTATTAAATATTTGAAAATAGGTATGGTAGATATCTTTAATTATTTTTTCCCCTTTGGCATTATGGGTTGTATCCCTTCAAAATTCCAAAATATCTATTGTTAGATGATCTAAACCACCTTGATACATGGCCCACAAGTTGCTACTTTAAATTGAAATAATTTTTATCAAAATTTCCCTTTGACATGCATTTTTTAAAATTATGAAATGATATGCTGTGTTTTTCTTCTCTATAATTCAATGGGTTTTTCCTAAATTCTAGGATAAATTCAAAACATTAAC
The DNA here is from genome assembly GCF_001604975.1 of Cebus imitator. Classification (NCBI taxonomy): domain Eukaryota; kingdom Metazoa; phylum Chordata; class Mammalia; order Primates; family Cebidae; genus Cebus; species Cebus imitator. Next base: position 166,809 of record NW_016107649.1, read on the forward strand.
TGTAGTATTGGTTGAAATGTTTTGATACTGTGCTTAAAGTTATCCTTAAATAGTTATGATGGGAATAACATTTTTGCTTTTTGCAATTAGATTCACTTCTCTTTTTATTGCAAAGGAAGATCTGATCAGATTTTATCTTGAAAAATAATTATATTTCAATTATACCACAAGTATAATGTCCCAAATTATGCTGACCTATAAGAGTATTTGATTAGTTAAGACTAGACTTCTGTCCATGAAAATGTCATGGGCAATTTTAATTTCCATATAAAAAGACGAGAGAAACTGTTTTAAGGGTTTGAGTTAATTCTCCATTCCTCTTCTTTTAGTGATTCACAGATTTAGTCATAAGGAGCCTCATACAAAATTTCAATAGCATTACTGCAGTTAAATATCCTTTTGCTTTATTTTGTGCAAACCACATATCATGGGATTTAAATGCTGGTTATAGTGTGGTGCGCTAAATAAAGGAACGTCTTTCACTATTCTGAAACGTCAGGACAGAAAACTTCTCCTTTTCTCATGAAGTTTCTTGAATTTGTAGATTTTATATTTTAAAAGCACCTAGAAATGTAATTGTTAAGATTTCATCGCAAATTATTCTTTGCAGAGGAGTACTTTCGTATTGGGTAGAATGGAAGTAAACCTTAACTTGTGCTTACTCCTAACTAGTTAAAGAGTGAGTTTTGACTGCGCCTTACCCCTTAAAATGTTTTTCCATTGCTTGGTTTTGGTACAGATGAAATGTGTAAAAATTTTTTGATTCTTTTGGTTTTCTTTTAGATAAACACAGTTGAGAATCTCCAAGGGAAACTTTTTAGTTTCAGAGATCTACTTAAAGAAAAAACTTCTCAAACATATAATTATATTTCTTATTGATATAAAGTCAAATATAGTACTTCCCCCAACTCCCAGCCTTTTTCTCCCCTCAGGAAAACATTGGGCAATGTGATTTGGTAGAGTGAATAGCAGAAAAAAACCAGTATATTTAGCCATCAAACTAGAGTTCAGCCTTAGCAGGAAAGATTGTCGCTACATAGCATTAGTAATTTTTTCAGGCCTTGCTCTAAGCCTCATAGAAGAGTCACACAACTTGTGATTATTTATTTGTTTTGTAAAATGTGATATGTATAACATACCCATGTTGAATATGGTCAGTATTAACTGCTTAAGCACAGTAAAATGGATTTATGTATTTCACTCTTAGGAATCTTTTCTTTCATATTTTCCCATATTGAATCAATTTGCCATTTCTTCTAACTAAAAAAAATCCATTATGTTAAAAATATGCAGTAAAATAATAATGTCCTAGAGCTCTTGAAAACCTTTATATTGGGCAGGATTGCTTTATTTTTTTTCTGAAATGTAGCCAGACTCAAGTTAAATCCACCAGCAGTCATCCTGTATCTCTCAACAACACCAAAGAACATCTCAGGACATGAAGTGAAGAAGTACATATTCAGTTGAATCCTTTAAGGATGCTTATAAGTAAAAGCCTATGTTTAGCAGACAGCAGATTTGGAAGAGAACACTGTGTTACCCTCCTCATCTTACAAAAAGCACATCATTATAATTACACTCTATACTTACATGGTATCTTCTACATTTTGCATACTTTCCAATTTGTATTGGAAAACTGTGGTTCCTGGAGATGAAGTTATTTGTGTGAAGTCATGGCAGATATGTAGCAGAAGTGGGGAAAAAGTGGAGCCTCTTGATTTTAGTGTATTCATTCTCTTCTAAACAGTACAACTTTTCTCCTGCCTTTATTAATATGCTTACTGGGTCCATATTTACTTTGACATAGAAAGCCACACAGCAGGTGTTAAAACACAATATGCCGAGTGTATAAAATGTCAAACATTCAGATGAATCCTGGCAAATGTAGTCAATTATTGCAGTATTTTCAAATGTTCACATTTTTGGCATGGTGAATTTGAAAAATTGAAAAGCATATTGCATCCATCAGGAGTATAGTATTACCTGTATTCAGTAGCCACTTGAGGTACGAGATGAACTATGCAGGGAGGAAGTCTTGTTCTCAAGGGATATTACTTTTGACTCAGGAGACTCCCGGGAAAGGGGCGGCAGCATGGTTCCTGCTTCTCTGGGATGAAAACGTTGTCAGAAAATGAGTTTGGAGCAAGGGCACATTGCTGTTAGCAAGGGGTGCTGACTCAACATCAACTGGCCTTCTTAGAGTTTTAGCTGGTAGCCCCACAGACTTCTGTCTCTGCAAAGTGGGGCTCTTTATGGAGATCTTTCATTTATTTCAAAAATATTTATCTGGCTGGGTGCAGTGGCTCACACCTGTAATCCCAGCACTTTTGGAGTCTGAGGTGGGCAGATCACCTGAGGTCAGGAGTTCAAAACCAGCATGGCCAACATGGTGAAATGCTGTCTCTACTAAAAATACAAAAACTAGCTGGATGTGGTGGTGGATGTCTGTAATTCCAGGTACTCAGGAGGCTGGGGCAGGAGAATCACTTGAACCTGGGAGGTGGAGGTTGCAGTAAGCTGAGATTACGCCACTGCATTCCAGCCTGGGTGACAGAGCGAGACTCTGTCTTATATATGTCTTAAAAAAAGCATATATATATTAAACACTTACCATGTGCTGGACACTGTTTTGGGAGCAGGGTAATAAGTATAAACAAGACAGATGAGATGAAGGCCCTTCTCTAGTGTAGTTTCCAAACTAATATAATCTGGACTCCTGGAGTGAGTCCCTCAGCTTTGGACTGGTATATTTAAAGCAGCCATAGACCATTAATATTAATATATGTACATTGAAATGAAGATCGCTTGAGTACAGTGGGATGCTGTGGAAAGTGGGGCCTGTAATTTAAGGAAAGCTTTATTGATTTTTGAACTGAATAACACAGTGCTAAATGGAAGGAATGGAATTGAGAAACAGCCTAAGAAAAAAGAGTGACAAAAATATTGACAAGTTTTTTGTTTGTTTGATTGTTTTACTGGCTGCAGGAAAGGACATAGTGGAAGGAGTATTGCAGTAGGGTTCATGGATGGGGGAAACTCAGCCCTAAAATATAGGTACAGCGTCTATTATCATACTATATGAAATCTACTTTAATAAGCCAATTCTATGGGAAAATGGCATTAAACGTTTGTGCTTGTCTTATGGAAATCTTCACAAAGGAGGACTAGCACTAGAAGTAGGAAAAGATAAGTGGGATGTTTACGAGTCAGGCAAGCACACAGGGGTGTTATTGTCAGACAGTCGTGGGCTACTTTAGCTGGGGTCATTGTTGAGTTACTATGAAGGCATCTGGAAACAGAATGAGGAAGATGTGGAAATAATCTGAATATAGAGTCCTGGAAGTTAGTTGAGAGAAAGGATTGTTACCGAGGGCAGGATCTTGGCAGTGGATTAGGGGGAATATGTTTTATATATGACAGTGAAGGATCTGCACCAGTATCCCTTTACCAGGCTCTGTGTTAATCAGAGGCACACATTTGCACGTTTGCAGACCCAGGTTAAAGTGTGATCTCTAGTCTTGGAATAGAGAAAATGTTTGTTAGTTCCAAAGATGGATTAATCTAGACCTTTTCTTGATTGAGTTAATTTGCTTCAGATTACCTGTTGAAGATGAAGCAGTCAAGTAATGTCATTCCAGGAGGGCAGCTGGGACAAGACATCATAGATGTCAGGCTAAGGGTATAGATTTTTTTCTTAATATTTCTCATCAATTATTTTTACCTTCAGTTTCTTGATGACTTCCGATATCCCACTGGGTCCCACTACAGAGTGGGTATTCAGTGAATATGTATAGTGTCATTAAAAGCCGAAGTGCTAGCCCAAAGTAAGGAGATAAAGACCACACCATATCCAGGCTCTATGTAGTCAGAAACTCCAGGGTTTCACTTAAAAATCTTCTCCCATGGAGCTGACCAGACTTGCTAGTTTTTAGCCTGTGATGGGATAAGACCACACCTCAGGGCTCTCCCTGAGAGGAAGGCTGCAGACAGGTGATGCCTTGATCTGTATGATACAATCTGCAGATGGGGCATCCACTTTCCTTCTGTGGCATAATTCCCATGGACAACTTAACATGGGGATTTAATAAAAATTACACATTTTCTGTGAAGAATCCAACAACAAATGAAGAAAGTTTTTGCCTGTCTTTCAAATCAGTGGACCCTGAAACACTGGTCTGTTTGAAGTGGCATCACAACTCATACACAGATGCCTCATTCCTGTCGGCCATTACTGGGCTGGAGTAGAACACTGAGTCCTGATAAGACACATCATTTACAATGAGAATATATTCTGTTTGTAAGCCTTTCTGATGTGCCATTATTGCTGCTGTGTTTCCTGTTTTATGTAGGTGGTAGCCCTCGGAGAGGTACCAGATGGGACTGTGGTTACTGTCATGGCGGGTAATGATGAAAATTATTCTGCTGAGCTCCGGAATGCCTCTGCTGTTATGAAAAATCAAGTAGCAAGGTTCAACGATCTGAGATTTGTGGGCCGGAGTGGACGAGGTAGGTCTCTGACTTTTGATACTGATAATGGAATAAGCACATTAGGCCCCTTTGATGAAATGTAGACTAGTCTGTATACAAATCAGCACCTTCTTTTTCTAAATAGAATTACTAAAGATTTGATTTAAATACATCCAGATGAAGTTGAGTGTTTTTCTGAGTACTCAGGCCTTTTTCATTTATTTTATGATATTGAAAATTCAAACAATATTTTCAGAAAAACTAGTTTCTAATTTCACTGGGTGTGAGTATATAAGGTAGAGAAAAGGACAGTTGGAGGATCAACTTCTGAATTATGAGGAGTCAAATAACTGAGTAAATTGAGTGGCAAAGGGGAAAGAAAAATGGATATGTTGGATTAATTTCCTGATAATATCAGTTTTCATTTGAGTTGTAGCAAGGACAGCTAGCATAATGCTCTTTACTTATCACAGGTTACCTCTATACGATTTAATTTACCCTCATAATAATAATTTATTAAAAATCATGTTTTTTTAATGTAAGGCTTTTCATTTGAATAAGTGAATAATGTATTCCTTTTGTTAGAATGACTATGTAAAGTTGCCTAGACAGATGAATGATTAGTGCTCTAATATTAATAGTTCCATACTATGTAAGGATTTCTACCATCTGAATCCATATGAAAAAATTAGAGATCTTTAAAAGGATCATACATAGAAAATTATCCCTATTAGAGTTTTTGTAACTGTTTGATAAATTAGGTTAATCTTTTTAAAAAAAGTCTCTAAGGAGGCCAATATTTTGGCTTTTATTTACTTATTCTACAGAGACACTTTTACTAGTTACTCGCCTATTAGAAGCATTATGCTTATTTATTTACTTACCGAATCTATTATTTCCATTTTAAGTATTTTGATAAGAAGAGAGAAAATAGACCACTTTAGGACTGAGGTGAAATAAAGTCTTATGGCATCACTGCAACCCAGGTTTGAATAGGAAATGAGAAGCACAGCTTTTTAAACCATGTCTAATAACTGCTCTTTAGTTTGGATCAGATGTCAAATTATTACCATTGTAAAAACTTGATAAGGGAAATTCAAGCAAGGCTGTTTCCGATGAGTAGTTTTAGTTTACTTTCTAGGAACAGGGCCAAGAAGTTGTACTTTTTAACTAAAAAAAAAGATTCATGCTAATGAGATACTGTCACTGACAGGTTGTTTGAAATAAAATGAGGCTCACAGCCTCTGGTAGAATCAAAACTAAGGGGGTTATCTCTGTATCAGGTTTAGTTCACTTTCATTAAAAGAGGAAAAAAGACAAATCCTGTATCACTATTGACTGATTAGGTTTGGAGTATGTGTTTGTGTGTTCATTCTTCCTTTTTCTCATTTACTTATGCAGGTCCACTATGCAATTAAAGTTTCTCTTTTATTCTATTAAGAATGAAGAAAAATGTGAACATGATGATTTACCTGTATGCTCTGAATTGCATCTTTCTTCTTATGTAATAATACTTTCTTTTTAACTAGAGTAACGAATTTTAGTTTTTAAAGGATTGGATGCCATGCTTGATTTTACATTACAGATTCAAGCCAGTGTTTTCATTTATCTTGCTTTTGTATTATATAGATGCTGCATAGCTTTTTTCTGATCAATTTGAATAGAAGCTATGGCAAAGTGATAGTGTACTTTGTAAACCCTCAACATATTTATTTAAGAAACTTCAAAGAGAAACAAAGGGTGTGCACTGTTTTACTATATTGGCTTTCTGAGTTTTGGCTGGTTTCCCAAATAGCAATTTTTATATTTAAAAAAAAAAGACAGACTTAACTGCTTGCAGACTTTTCACGCATGGAAGATGAAGAAAGCTTCTTTTGATGAAGTGTAATTATGTCCAAACAGAGCTGACCCCCTCCCCCTATATTTCTTATGATCTTAACTGAAGAAAGTAGGATTTTTCCTTTGAAGCAGCCGGGACTTGGTGGAGGATCTGAAATGCTGCAGTCTGCTGCCAGAGGCAGGATGGAGAAATTGGTCCAGACTTGTCTTCAAAACTTAGATGGGGGGTAGGGGGAGTGGGTGGAGAGAGAAAGAAAAATTGATTTATCACTAATAATAGATTTTTATATCACTGTATTAACATTGTATGAAAGGAAACAGTAATATCAAGCTGAGATGAAGAGAAAAAAAGGACAGAAAACACTGATAACAGATCAAACTCTGAAAAAAAAAATGGGTCAGTTTTTCAGTGGCAGGAAACCCTTTAACCTGCCTTTGTACCCTTTGTACCTGACCTGCTTTATAACAGACTCTTTCCAACTTCCTCTTTGATTTTGACACTTCTACAGTTCTCTTATTAAGTCTGGATCAACATGCTGCTACCATTGTATTTTTTTTCCCGGCCTTAAATACTTCTATTTTCAGTAGTGTTACAAAAAAGCACCAAGTTCCTCAAATATTACATTTTTTTTCTTTCCACCGATAGAAACATAAACTCTCAGAAATTGAAAAACAATCTTAGATTATAAAGGAGTCATGTCATTGCTGACTTTGGCTTTATGGGTCATCTTATGACCACAACTTTTGAAAGTGCTGGAATAAAAGTAGAGCATCAATGGAACTTGCATTAAGTTAGAAGTGGCTTATGTTTTTTATTGTCTTTTCCTTTTTTTTCTCCTTAATATTTTAAAGAGAAGTGTTTAAAATGATTTTGGTCCTTAAATTGTTTTTTGGTATACTTTCTTTTTTCATCATCCATGATGAAGCCATGGATGACACAATTAGTTATCTACTGACTGCTAGCTCCCTCAATAAGAGCCTGCATTTTAAAATAAAAGCCTGCTTTTAAAAAAAATCACTTATGGAAAGTGAAAAAAGTGGATTTTTGAAAAAAAATTAATTTAAGGAAATCATGAATGCCCACATAAATATTTGACTTAGGAAGTGCATTATTATTATGGGATAAAGAACCAATTACTTAATTGGTTGGTAATTTCTGAAAGTTTCTTCAACATTGCATACATATTTCTTTTGAAGGGTCAATAAGAAGTAAAAGGAGCCTCATTTACTTTTGCTGCAGTTGTTAAGTACATCTTGATCCTCAGGGTTTGATTTTGGGAGATCATAGTTACACTTAAATACATGTTTCCTCCCCTAAACCCATCTCTTTTTTAAAAAAAGTTTTTATAGAGAACTGATTCCACTCTGAGCATTTAAATGCTTTATACTTGAAGGGTGAATTTTATATTTGGCTTTTGTTCCTGCATGTGGTGTCTCCCTCAGTTTAGGGGAAACATAGATGACTTTTCATATCTTAAGTAAGTTGTAAAGGTCTAAAGTAGAACTATTCCCAAAACTGATTTCAATAAATTTAGGGACAATCTCCTTTTCTCTCTCTCTCTCCTTTTTTTTTAATTGCGACAGAGTCTCACTCTGCGCCCAGGCTGGAGTGCAGTGGCACAATCTTGGCTCACAGCAATCTTCACCTCCTAGGTTCAAGTGATTTTCATGCCTCAGCCTCCTGAGTAGCTGGGACCATAGGCGTGTACCACCACACCCAGCTAAGTTTTGTATTTTTAGTAGAGACAGGGTTTCATCACATTGGCCAGGTTGGTGTCGAACTCCTGACCTCAGATGATCCACCCACCTCCACCTCCCCTGGTCCTGGGATTACAGACAGGAGCCACCGTGCCTGGCTGACAATCTTTCTAGCAGGTTATATTTAGAGACATTCAGGATACTTCAGATCTCTGTACATCCTTGATTTATTAAGATGAGTGCCATAGATGAAAACTGACTCTGGAACACAGCCATGGGAGCCACTGTTAAAAAGGCAATCCTGGCAGTCCATAGACCACTAATCTGACCCAAAATGGCACTTTAAAATGTTTTAGTGTAAATTAACTTTCAATCTAGAGATTCAGCTGTTTCATTTTCTGCAATCTTTCCATTGTTTTCAGGTTCTAACTTGGACCTCGTGGCTTCCTATTCAAGTTTCTGGTCTCTTTTTCTGTAGACTTTTTAGTTTTCTGTAACTAGTTTAAACTCCTGGCTGGTTTATTCTTCTGGTTAGTCTTAATGTTTATAATAAAGCCTCTCTTTGCTAACCAATTATAAATAATTTAAATTTATGTAATATCCAATATAGTCGATAAAATATGATATTTCAACGACTCTTTCGATGCTTTCATCACCCTGAGATATTGCATTAGTCCATTTATACTTACTGTTTCTTGGGCACGTAGACCTGATTGGGACACATCTAGAAATAAATTACTTATTAATTTTTTCAAGTGGCAAGTGATCAAGCCACTTAAGGAAGTGGCCAAGTGACAGACTATTTTAAAAAAAAGAGCATTAATTTTAGGGTCTGAAAAATGAGGTTCAGATCCTCATTTTTCCCATTTATTAGTTGTGTGAACTTGGGTAAATTACTAAGTCTCTTGGGGCTTCAGTCTTCTTATTTGTGAAATGGGGGTGAGAAATCTAAGAAGGGAGGATTAAATGAGATAATGTTTATGAAGTGGCACTTAATACGATTCTAATTGTTATTCACCTTTCCCTATTCAAACTGCGTCCACCCCATTCCTGGTTTTTCTTTCCTGTTTTATTCCCTTTGGCCATGAAAAAGTATAGCCAAGGAGACCTAAAACTATTTATACTCAGTAACAAATGATGTGTGTCTTAAACAGATTTTAGGAACTTAAATGGTCTAGGTTGAAAAGAAAACCCATTCACTAGACTTGACAGCCAAAGACCTGTTCTACATTAAGCCTTATATATAACCTGTTCCATATTAAGCTTTGAAAAGACTGCATTAAACTTTGCCTTGGTACATATTGTCAAAGATTTGTGTTTTGGTTTAATACTCTCAGTGTTCAGTAAAGGGCAAAAGAATCTCTGACCAAAAAAATAAAGCAAAACAAAATGAGCTTTTTAAAGGTCTGTTACAGGAGCAGACTAAATGAGTACTCTGGCCTGAGATTGCTGAATGTTTTATTGAGTCACTGTTTTACGCCCACCTCTTCCTGTCTTGTAACAGTTTGCAGTTTTGACTATCTGACATGATTAACCGTTGCAAATCTAACTGATTACAACTGTTAGTGAGTCTGTGCAACAGAGAGTGGTATCTTCTTCTGGAGAAAGAAGACATCCAAATCTGCTGCTCAACTTTTCCCTTCTTACTCATCGCTTTTAGCTCATTATTTTGAAGCATCCGATGTAATATTTCAGTGAAGCACTCCTTCTGCTAAAAGCAAAATTTGTGTTTATATTGAGAGATGTCATGTTCATTTAGCAAAACGTAAGTCACTGTCAGGGAGTTATTTCAAGATGTAACGGCAGGGATGTATGTTAGAGGAGGGGTAGGCAGGGAGGAGAAAATCTTTGTTCCAGTAATGATGAAATCATCATACCACAGGCACATTAAGGCCAGGACAGGAGACACTGGCTCCTGTTAAAATGATTCCCATAAGAACTTGCCTCTTTTATCTTCTTATTGTAGTGCAGCTAAGCAAATGAAATGCTAAAGCCATTTGAAGTAAATAACATAATCAACAATGATTTACTATTGTTCTCTCATGAGGTCATGACCTAGCCCTAAATAAAGACTTCTAAAATTGTCTGTGCTTGGACATGTTCCTGATGTTGGAGAAAACTGAAAGAAAAGGAACCTTCCTCAAGTGGACCAGGGTTTTTGTTTTCATTACAACTGTTGCTACTGAGGAGCTTTTTTGGAATTCAAGTCTTCTTGTGTAGTACTGCAATGAGGGCAATGATCTTGACACTAAGCAAGTTTGGAAATGTCCTCAAGTGGCCATCGGAGGGTTTCCAGTTTAGAAGAAGGAGTCCTGACTCTTGTCTTAGTGTCATTGCCTCCCTAGAGATGCTTATGCAGTTTGGAAATCTATGTTGCTGTGTAATCATCAGTATTGTCTTTTAATATTCACTATATATTTTCCCCTTTTCTATCTGCAGGCAAGAGTTTCACCTTGACCATAACCGTCTTCACAAATCCTCCCCAAGTAGCTACCTATCACAGAGCAATTAAAGTTACAGTGGATGGACCTCGGGAACCCAGAAGTAAGTACTCCCCTCTTTATTGAAAATGGTAATAACGTTTCCAGAGACCCTGTGAGGCATTTATTCCAAATGAGTTAGTGTTACTTTCATGTCCATTGTGTCTTTGCAGAGTTTGCTATCTGCATTTTTTATTTATTTTTTATTTTTATTTATTTATTTTTTTAAGTGAGGGACAGTTAGTCAAACTTCAGAGTTAGTAGAAAATAAAATTACGGTTTTAACCTTTGCCACATAATTGCTAAGGCCTCCGTAGCGTTGGGAAATGAGTGAATAATTATTCAGTTGGTGTTAACTATTTGCTAAGAAATTCTTCTCATTTAGTGAACATAATAGGGCATAATAGACCCAAGAGAGCTGAGGAAGAAAACAGTAAACTTAAAAATCTTGAGCTTAGTCAAAAAGCATTTGCATGTGTTTCCCATGGCCTAAGAATGTGTTTTAGCTTTTTAACTCGCCCACTCAATTCCCTTTATGAAAAGCACACTGCTTAATTACAAAGAATTTATTTGCAAATGATAACTTGCTTGATTGTTACAACACTGTTGTTTGGTCATGCTCTAGTAATTGTTATAGGTAGTTTTCTTTTAACAGATAGAGTCAAACAACCTTTAAATCCATCTTGGTTTATTTGTCTGTCTGAACATCCAGAAGGTTTCACCGGCAATCAGTTTCAGGTAGAGCACATAATCTCTTTGGGCCAATATGTATCTTCCTTCTAAATCTAAATTGAACGAGGTTTACTTCCCCCACCCCCAGCAAAAAACTAATTTGAACAAACTCAGCATAGCGGTATTTATTTAGAGATTAAAGACTATTTAATATATAAACCATGAACAATTCTGTGCCAATGGAAACATCATATAGAACTCTGCCTTTGCTGAGTGAATACATTGGAATCCTAAACACTGCATTTAGGGAGTTTAATTTGGTGTGTGGTGGAGGTATAGCTGGCAGGAGTACTTGTTCTATAGCGACCAACCTGCCCAGACCATGAGAGTGGCAAGTCTTTTCTTCCCCTAAAATGAGAGAAAAGGTCTCATAAAGTTTTGTCTCTACCCAAGTAGCATACCTTCCTAGCAGTGGGAACATATGGTGGCTCCTGTCCTTTTTGCTGCTGTCTCTTTTCACAAAGGCTGACTGCTTGCCTGAACTAGGGAGGTTTCCTGCCTCAAAAGCAAGTCTTTGAGGTTTTTGTTTTCTTCTGCTTTCATGTGTATGGCATTCTTCCAGGTTCATAATGTTGAGTCAGTGCTGGCCCTGTCTGTTCGGTTTGGGAATGTCCTGTTAGGTGATTGCTGTACACATGTGTGTAAGCCCCAAGTCTCTAGTCCTAAGGGCTAGTGGTTATGCAGTGCAGGTGAATAGAACAGAGCAGAGCAGCTTTGCCTGGGTTGGGGCTTTGCCTGCCTTTTCTGGATGGCTATAAGTTGCGGATGATGCCTTACGATGGAAGATACCCTCTAACTTTTGGTCAGACTGGCCCCTGAATTCCTGAAAAGGCAGGACGTCCATTTTAGTCATGCACAAAGCAGGATACTTGGTTTTTGACATGTAGCACCACTAATGCTTATCTTTTAAAGATGTTTCCTGCTGATCTCAGCTGTTTTTCTCAGTTCTTGGAAAAACGGTGTGTGTGTGTGTGTGTGTGTGCATGTGTGCGCGCGCGTGAGAGAGAGAGAGAGTGTTTGTGTGTATACATGCACACAAGAGTTGATGCTCAAAAGTTGATGGTTGGAAGAGGAAACAGGGAAGTATAGGTGCTGCCGTGTTCTGAACAATACAACCATAAGTGAGAAGGCAGGGGTAGCTTTGGGAAAGTCACTTCTGTTTCAAGTGTGGATAGCAGTACCTCATTGCAGAGAGGTTTTTGGCCAAATTAGTCAATAGACTCACTGCCTTGTAAAGGCAGAGAAGTGCTCTGAAAGCAATGAGAGTTAGGAGTAGAGGGGCCAGGTGGTATATGTGGGAGCTGAGTGCAGGCTTTGGGTGGTGCCCAGGGTGGGCGGTGGAAGCAGATACAGATCTGGAAGTGGTAGACCACCTGCCCTAGATAAGCCTGAGTAACATGTCTTATGAACTGAAAATATCTGTGAAAATGTTGGGTCGTTTTCCCCATATCATGAGGTGACTTCACAAAGTCAGTGTCTGGAGAGGAGAGGTCTGCTTGCAGCGACAGCTGAATCCTACAACCTGGACTCTGCTGGATTATTTGTTTCCTCCCTGCTCTTGGCCGTCCTGGGCATTGAATATTTGTAGCATATCACTCTTCTCAATATTGTTCTTTAATTTTGACACTCCCAGGTGTTGGAAATGCACAAGGTTTCCAATTTTCTTAAACAGTGAGTACAATAGGAGTTTGATTCATTGGTGCATCTAATGTTAAATGGGAGATCCTCTAGAACACAAATCGGCAAACATTTTCTGTAGTTTGCCAGACAGCAAATCCTTTAGAGTCTGGGGGCCGTATGGTGGTCTCTCTTACCAGCACTCAACTCTGCCATTGTAGCTCAAAAGCAGCAAGCAAATACATAAATTCATAGTCATGGCTACACAGGTTGAGTATTCCTTATCCAAAATGTTTGGGACCAGAGATGTTTTGAATTTCAATTTAAAAAAAATTTTTGAAATATTTGCATATATAATGAGATATCTTGGGGATGAGAGCCAATCTAAACATTCATGTATGTTTCATATACACCTTGTGCACATAGCTTGAAGATAATTTTATACAATATTTAAGTAATTTTGTGCATGAAACAAAGTTTGTGTTATGTACTTATGTGTGGAATTTTCCACTTGTGGCATCACGTTTGGTACTCAAAAACTTTCAGATTTTGGAGCATTTCGGATTTGCAGATTAGGGATACTCAACGTGTATTCCACTAACATTTTACTTATAAAAACAAGTGGTGGGCCAAATTGTAGTTTATCAAGCCTTGCTTATTCAAAGTGGCTTATTTTATTGATCCTTAACAGAGAAGGGCTTTAGTAAAAGCCCTTTCCTGCGTGGGTGGGGGGTAGGGGAACAATTTATAGAATTGTTTAGCCTCCTCTACCCCCAAATTATAATTCCTTAATTAGCGGTTATTAGTCATAAAAGTAGTATACTTCTGTTTATTACTTATAGTGGTTTGAAGGAGTTGAGGATTTTGTACTATTGGTTCTTGATGGAATTTTACTCCTTCCTCTAAAGATCTGAATATATATTGAAAAGGCTGCTTCTGGTAGCTCAGCTGTTTGAACAAGGACAAGTTCTGGGTTAACTTGATTGGGTCGTTATGTCAGACTGCTTGGATCGAAATCCCAGCTCCACTACTTATTAACTGTATGGAGGTAGGCAAATTACCTAACTTCTCTTTGCCTTGGGTTTCTCATGTTTTTAAGTGAGAATGATAATAATACCATCCTCATCAGTTGCTGCAAGAATGTTAAATGTTTTATTGTATGTAAAATGGGTAGCACAGTGACTGTCACGCAGTAAGTGTACATTAAGTGTCAGCTATTATTACATCGATTTCTTCAGTGTCAGAGGTTTGCTGTAGAGTTTTGCTTATGGTAGGCTGCTAGAAAACAGAAACCAGCTATACATTCTCTCCTCTGGTATATTACTTTATTCCCCCTGCAGATGGCTTTACTAATTTTGCTCATTGGTAAATGACACTAATAAGTATAGTAAATTGTGCCTGAGCAGATATTCATGCTGCCCAGGGAAAGCTGTGCACAATTAATGATAAATTTAATTTATTTGCAACAAAGTCCAAGAGCGGATGCTATGGTACTAGTACCCCACTCTGAGGCCTTGCCTATCAACACATCTGCCAAGACTTGCTTTTCACTCAAAAATCCGAAAGGTTTCATCCTCCTGTGTTTTCTGTCTCTGGCAGCTGAACCAGTGCTGTCACATCACAAACAACTTCTTTTCTTAATATACACATCTGGCGTTGGCAGTTGGACTAACTTCATAAGAGCACATGATCATCACTCATTACAAGATTAAAAAGTACCCTATGGCATCATTGATGTTTTTTAACTTTGATCTTTTGCAGTTGTGATTCATCTCGGTTATAAAACTTCCCTTTAAAGGAACATAGCCGATGACTTATTAGAACCTTCATCTTAAGTAGCGTAAACATGAAAATGGTGCACATCTTTACAAAATGCCATTTATTTTCTTTGCCAGCTTATCATTTTAAGACATGACATCATACTTAAGATCCCAAATTTGTAAGTCTTGTGTTTAGGCAAGGCATTTTGACCTTCTGTTGGCAAGCTAGCGCTGAAGAACAACTTTCAGCCAGAGAAGTGGTGTAGCAGGAGCAGCAGTAGTAATGCATTTAGATACCTAACTCTTTTAAACATCAGTTTCTATTAGGATCCCTTGTTCCCATCTGTGCACTTGGTTACAACTCCAGTCTGATTTAAATAATTTCTACAGGAATGTGAAACTTGGTTAGCAACATCACATTCTATAGGAGTGGTTCAGAGTTAGGGAGGGGGACTGATGGAAAAAGGTATTATTCGTTGTGCAGAGGATGGAAAAAACAAAATCACCTTACACAGAATACTTTGGATTCTCTTGCTGTATTTTCAGTTGTCTATTGCTAAATAACAAACTATCTTCAAATACAATGGCTTAAAATAATACCCAGTTTATTATTTTCCATGATTTTGTGGGTTGATTGGGGTTCATTTGGATGGTTTTTCTATTGGTCAGGCTTGGGGTCCATCAGGTAGCTGCAGTCAGAAGGTGGCTGGTGCTGAAACATCCTGGATGCTTCATTTATGTGTCTGATGCTTTGGTGGGATGGCTGGATGGTTGAGCTCGGCTGGAGTTATAGTTGTGAGTCACTACACTCAGGGGTGTTGGGCCTTCTTAAGGATTAGGCTCACAACTGGCATGAATTGCTTCCTCTGCATTCTATTGGTAAAGCAAGACACAGGTGCAGCCTGGATTTAAGGGAATAAACCCCAATGGTATGAATGTTGGGGGCTGTGGTTCATTGGAACACCAATGTTGTCAACTTACATAAGTGCTTAGCTGGCAGTTGTCACAACAGGAGAAATAATTTTTTCTAGGTGCTCTCTTGTGTAAGGACTCTTGGCTTTTTCAATCTAGGGGACATTCAAAGAAAGTGACTCTAAGTTTACTAGTCTAATGGTAGCGTCATTCTGAATTGAACAAATTTGGTAAATATCAGATGAATTAGTGGTGGGTATTCCCTTGTGGTGCTTGGTATTGGCAGATCAGTACTCAAATGAGAAGAACATTAAGTGTTTGAACACAGAGAAGTATGAGCCTTACCTGGCAACATGACAAGTCTTTGTCAGAAATACCTTATGAATCCTCAGATGGTTAAGATTAGAATTTTATCTATTTATTTAAAAAAATTTTTTTCAAAATGGAATGGTACGATCTCAATCTTGGCCCACTGCAACCTCCGTCTCCCAAGTTCAAGCTATTCTCCTGCCTCAGCCTCTCAAATAGCTGAAATTACAGGTGTGTACCACCACACCCGGCTAATTTTTGTATTTTTACTAGAGGCGGGATTTTGCCGTATTGGCCAGCTGGTCTCGAACTCCTGACTTCAGGTGATCTGCCTGACTTAGCCTCCCAAAGTGCTGGGATTACAGGTGTGAGCAACCATGCCCAGCCACGATTAGAGGATTTATACTTTATATCATCTAACTTTGAAATTCTTGCTTGCTGCCACCCTTGCAAACCTACTGCCTGATACATGTGAGTGGGTTTCTAAAAATTTTTGTGGTATTGCATCTCAGGTAAGTAAACTATATTTACTCTCAAGGAGAGACCAAAGCTGTGAACTGTGTACTTCCTGCCAGGGCACTAGCAGTCACCACTGATCAGCCAGCCACCTGTCTCAACCTGGGAGAAAGGAGAAGCTCTGCCTTTTTTCCTCCAGTGATCTTGCTCCTTTCTTGCTGGCTCAGAGTACATTGCTGCAACATTTCTCTACTTGGATCTGTGTGTGACCTTCAGTAAGGTTCTGGTGCTTACTTAGGTGAATGAGAAGTTATCTGGAAGTATAGGGCACTGTTGGTATTTCTAGCCTTGCCTAGTATTCTGCTTCACTCAGCTTGTTCGGCTTAGGCTCTGCAGCTAAACTATTTTCTTTTCCTGTTTGCTCATTCTCACCTGTGCCCAATTCATCAACAAATCTGTAATTGTTTAGAGAAGTTTCATTTCTCCATATTTTTGAGGCATGTCCCATTGCAGAAGTTTTACCTTAACAAACTTGAGTTAACAGACTTAACAAAATAGGTGGTCCAGGCAAGACATCATCTCATTTTTCTCATGCAGTTCCACCTAGTTCTGAGACTGCTTTCCAACCTGGAGGTGGAGAGAGTGGAGGGGCTGACGTTTTCTCTTCCTCATTCCAGCTGATGTCAGTGGCGCATTTCTCTCTCTCTCTCTCTCTTTTTTTTTTGAGTTGGAGTCTCAGTTTGTTGCCAGGCTGGAGTGCAGCGGCATGATCTCACCTCACTGCAACCTCCGCCTTCTGGGTTCAAGCGGCTCTTCTGCCTTAGCTTCACAAGTAGCTGAGAGTACAGGCGTGTACCACCACGCCGGGCTAACTTTGTATTTTTAATGGAGATGTGGTTTCACCATGTTGGCCAGGATGGTTTCGATCTTTTGACCTTGTGATCCACCACCTCAGCCTCCCAAAGTGCTGGAATTATAGGATTGAACCACTGCACCCGGCCAGCTCTCTTTTATTATCTATTACTTTTCATCCTAGTTGGGCGAAGGGATAGGCTTTTTATGCCAAAGACCGGCCCGTGTTCTTTGCTTATTTACCAAAGGAGGATGCTTTTTTTTTTTTTTTTTCTGAGATGGAGTCTTGCTCTGTCTTTCAGGCTGGAGTACAATCGTGGGATCTCGGTTCACTGCAACCTCTGCCTCCCTGGTTCAAGTGATTCTCTGGCCTCAGGCTCCTGAGTAGCTGGGATTATAGGCATATGCTACCACACTTGGCTAATTTTTTGTATTTTTAGTAGAGACAGGATTTTGCCATGTTGACCAGGCTGGGCTCAAACCCCTGACCTCGTGATTTGCCCGCCTCGGCCCCCCAAAGTGCCAGAATTACAGGCATGAGCCACTGTGCCCTGCCCAGGAGGATGCTTATTTAGATATTGGTTACATGCGAAAGAAGGTGGGGGGACACGTAAAATGTGTTGGATAGAGGGACAGCAGATAAATTTTTGAACGTTATTTGATTCTTCCGGACACAGTTTTTGCATTCACACCCCTGCTGCCTGTGAAGACAATTTGAAAAACCTTGATAGGCTTTGAGCCATGCTCCAGATGCCACAGGCCTGGGTTTTAGTCCCTAGTGCAAAGCATTAGTAGAGAAGCCCTTAACTTCCTGACTTTCAGACTTTCCCCCGGGTTCTTCACTGTCTCTGAAGTGCCCAAAGAATAGAATTTATGGGTAAATGCCATGTTTTGATATTTACAAGTTGGCAAATATAAGCAGCAATTTGATTGTCATAGATATTCATCACTTGGCTACTAGGATATAAAACATTGTAGAAAATCTTTTACTTAAGAGATTAATAACAGTAAAAAAACTCCACTGTTCTCTGTTTTCCCTTCTTCAAGAAGGATGGGGGGCGGGGGGACGGGTCAGAAGCGCTGGTGGAGGTTATGTCTGGTGGTTGGTGGAATGTGCTCTTGAGAAGACCAGTTTTAAATATCTTTCAGTCCTTTTTTTTTCTTTTTTTTGTTGACTGGCTGTCAGGAGCTGGGAATATAGCCAAGAAGGAAATGACACATCGAGAGGCATTTTGTGTTGTGCAACATTCTGTGGAACTGATGCAAGGATATATGGCCTGTTTACACATTCCTTTGCTCGCAGACTGCATGGCAGTAATTTAATTCAGCAGCACATGGCATGCTGCAGCAAGGAGCTACGGCCTTAACATCCTTTCATGGCAAATTATCACAGCCGTTAAAACATGCTCATGTCCCTCCTTTGCACTCTTCCCTGGCTTCCCAGCTATGAATGTGCGTTCTCATTGTATTGGACTTGTGTTAACAAGGCACTGCAGCTTTCACAGCAAGAGCACATTTTCCACATGTGTATGTTCCAGTAGATATGTTTATTTCTAACTAAATATAGCATGGCAAGTTTTCAAGTGATATGTGTCCTAAAAACGGATACATGCTTGATCCAAATGTGTCAGTAGTTTGTATCTTGGTGTAAGTCAGAAATCATTCATTCTGAAAAGTGTTAGGGACTTGAGATAAAGAGGTTTTCTTCCTTCCCCTCCTTTTTTTTTCCATCTCATTTATTTTTTATAAAAATGACTTTTTCTTCTCAAGAAAGATAATTTCTGATAGATCACTGAAATACTCCGTTCACGTCTATTTTGTTTGTGCCATGACAATTTCTTCAAGGAAGACTAGACCAGTGAATAGCCTATTTTTAAAAACAGCAGGGAAAGAAAGATTTGTTGTATTGCTTTTCCTATTCTGCTTGCCCCTACCTAGCATTTTTATAGGATATATTTATGATGTCAACTGAAGTACATCTTTGGGCACATAAAATCTTAAAAGTTTTTATTTAGGCAGGTATAAAAAAATTGCTCTAGTTTTTCAAGTAACTTTTGGAAATTAAGAAAAGGCATAAAAACCATTTAGGTCTAAAATATTAATTCAAGATCCTATGTAACAGTTAAAATGAAAGACTGTGTTTGTAAGTAGCAAAGGAAGGGCTCCAGTTCTCAATTTCTCTGCTACTGTGCACTGGTGGTGAAAATCTGTTTTTCAGAAGACCAAAACCCTTCATTGAAATTTAGGATTAAGGCTTAAACCCAAGCACCCCTAGAAAAGGTAACTCAGACTTAAATTCTTATTAGAATAAAAACAAGTGATATAGACTCCTCTTTTGGGAAGTGGGTTTTGGAAGATAAGGGGAGAGTGGTTAGTGAAGTCTTGGGTACTAGAACGTAATCAGGGAGTGGCAGAGTGCAGCAGGCAGGACCTTTGCTGGCCTTGAGGACAGTAGTTGCCAACTTCAGACATCACAATTTTGCTGCAGTTCAGCTGTAGCAATGAGGACTCCTGATGCTTTTCAGTTCTAATATACTATTAAGAGTGCAAGATTTTGTTATTTAAAGGTAAGAGTTTTGGGATTCTGTATTTCCATATTTCTCTCTTTTGCGAATGTTTTCCTTTCAGAGTATCCCTTTTCTGTTGTTCTAGATACATGCTAGCTTTCCTACTCTACTGGTTTGCAGATGATCATTTAGTGTGTTTCCTTTATTTTCGTATTATCTTTACCATCTTTTTTTTTTTTTTTTTTT
>NW_016107649.1:186822-297880 GCF_001604975.1 Cebus imitator
TACAGGCACGTGCCACCATGCCCAGCTAATTTTTTGTATTTTTAGTAGAGACGGGGTCTCACCATGTTGACCAGGATGGTCTCGATCTCTTGACCTCGTGATCCACCCGCCTCGGCCTCCCAAAGTGCTGGGATTACAGGCTTGAGCCACCACACCCGGCATCTTTTCCATCTTAATATGTATATTTGTCTTATTAAAATTAATCATGATCTCCGTCCATACAAGAACTTTAGCATTCTTCAAACTTCAGTCTCACCCCCTCTTCTAGTGTCGTTATCTGATATTTTAGTATATCCTTGTTTTACATTTCCTGGATTAGTCATTATCAGTGTTTAAAAATGTTTATACTTGTATTTTATTATGTTTATTGATTCATTTGCTCATCATTCCTTCTTTCACCTTAGCTCTTCCTTCGAAGTTCAGTTTGCTTTTCCTTGACCCTTCAGCAATTCCTTCAATGAGAAACTGTTAGTGTGAAACTCTCAAAGAGTTATTATTCCTCAAAATGTTAGCAGTTATGTGTGTTAGCTGCTGCCAACATGCAGCGATGTGAGTGGCATCCTGCCGAAAGCCTGTCTGCTCTCAGTGCCTGAGATCCACACTTCTAGTCATTCCTTTGTATTGAGACTTTCAGGTCCTTATCATCAGGTTAGTGGAGTAGTATTTAAGGGAATGGAACACAGGACAGATGATATTCATGAAAGATGGTGGAAGGAAAATGTTTCTAAGCTCCTGTCACTTTGGAGAGCTCTGGAGAGGTCTAGGGTCAGTGAGTGGGGAGTAGGTGGGAGGCAATGTTCCTGCAGAGGAGAAAGCAAAGAAAGGGGGAGGAAATTAAATTCTCTATTTTACACTTTTGCCTTGGGCAGGCACTGAGTTGTTTTGGAACTTTCTATCCAAATTTATGTTAAAGAACTCCATCATTACACTTGCTCTCCACAGGTCATGTGGCCGTTGCTCCCTGAACAACCAGAGCAGGAATCTTTAGATGTTGGTGTCCACATGTTTCTGTCATTTTGGTGAGAGTATGGGACTCAGAACCAGAAGAGCTGTCTTTTGTACTCTAAATGAATCAATGAATTAAAAAGAGGGAAGAAAATAATGTGTGGACTAGAGGGGCATGGTTTAATAGAGCCAGGAGACCACGATCTGGGGTAGAACTAGCTCTGAGCAAGCTGGATGGGGTGACTCCAGTGTTGGCTGGTGTGTCTCTTCCTGGGGTGGTGCAGGAGGTGGCTGGTGGAGAAGACGTCAGACAACACTGAAGCCAGCTGGTGCTTTCTGCCTTTCTGTGAACTCTCAGACTGCAAATGCACCCTCCACGACGTGTATTCTCATCTTCTCATTTACCTCCTTGGAGTTAAATTTTATGAGATACAATCTGGGTAAAAATGCTAGCTTGTATTTTGGTTGGGGGGATACTCAGGATGATTGATCTGGGCTTTATGCCTCCTTAGGTTTGGTTCAGGAAATTACTAGTAGGCGAAGATGGGCCCTTGGAGGAGATGATGAAGGTACCAAATGCGGGTTGTTCTACAGGAAGTCAGGAGAAATATAGATGTGTAAAAAGAAGGGTGAGTGTGAAGTCTGGGTTACTAATTCTAGAGCTTTGGTTTCTGTTTCACCTCCTCACCATTTACTCCATCCTACAAAAACAAGTGACAATGCATTTTCTACCATGAGGGCTGTTTCAGAGTAGCTTAACAGGGAATTAATCTGTAAGGGTAGTTTATGTTTAAGATGTGAATTCCCTTATGGCTAAGGGAATTGGAGGAGTTGGGAATTCTTCTTTTGAGACCTCGTTGCCATCTTAGTGATCTTAAACAAATCACTAAAGTTTTCTCTAGTTCCCTTTCTTCATCCTTCGAATGGAAATAGACATGAAGACAACTTCACAAAGTAGCTGGGAGTAACTCCTAAGGAATGATCATAAAGTACTTGGCACACATGAAGGGCTGCTTAAATACCAAATAGTAATTATGTAGCGCCTTTCTGCCAAGGAGTTCCAAATGCTTAGACATTACCTCAGTGATTCTCTGTACATCCCTCTGAGGGACGCATTATGCATTTTACACATACATAAACTGAGGCATGGACACCTGAGAACTCATTTTTCCTATGTTACTCTGCAGGTCAGTAGATGATTTATAGAGACGGGCAAGGATTCCAGATCTTTTCCTGTTTATCCTGTTGCTGTCTGTCTTTAAGTCTCTGTAAGTGTCAGGCTCGGGGCATTCTCGGTTGGTGTTATGAAGCAGTGTTACATAAGAAACATGCTTAGTGCGGCAGTCACATCGCTGAATAGTAGAGAAGTCTGAGGTATAAGGCCTGGCACAGAGTAGGCATGTAGTTTGTGGATATAGGTATGTCTGTCGAATGAATATTGGATTCACTTTAGTTTAACAGCTGAAAACACTGAATTTTGTGAGATGAAAATAATACATCATATAACTTAACCTCAATAGAATCTTACTTTGAATACCAGTGAAATGTAGTACTTGAAAAAAAATTAACTTTAAAAAAATTGCACAAGAAAAAATACAAGTACGTGGCAGAAAAGCTAGAAAAAACTAATCAGAAGAAGATAGAGATCATCCATAACTGCATCTCCCAAGATTACTACTACTAATATCTCGATGCTGGTACTGTTGTGAAAGATAACAGGAGTGGGGAAAATAGCATCAGGAAAATGATGGAATGCTACAGAATGCCATGACCACATTGAAGCTCAAAGGAGAGCGAATAAATGGAAACGAGGATAATTGCTGTAAGGAAATGAAGCATGACAATAGAACTGACGATTGTTTCCAGTTAATGGCTGCCTCTGTGATGGGAAGGGCCTGTGTTGCCTGAATGATACGGGACTAGATGGATCTGAGAAAGATCGATTCCTCGCCCCACCCTGTCCCACCACTGAAAACACCATCCCCCTTTATAATAGCCGACAGAGCCTTTTTTGTGACAATTAGAGATGTGTTTTTAAATGTAAATATTTCCATCATGGGAACATTTATTCATTCAAAAAGTTACTTTCAAGTGCTTACTGTTAGCCAGGTGCCAGAAAGGCACGATCCTCCCTTGGAGGAGCCTACCTTCTGTAGAGAAAAAAGACAAGAAACAAGTAAACAAACATTTATCTAGAATCACATCGAATTGCAAATTGTGATAAGTGTTGTGAAGGGAACTGATGTCATAGTAAAGAATAATGGAGCGTCGGGGAACAGAATGGAACCTATTGCAGAGTGGTCCACGGAAGGGCTGTCTGAGGAGATGACGTTGGAGCACAGACCTAAAGGGTGAGAAGAAGCCAGTTTGAGGAAGAGTTGGGGGAAGAGACATCAAGACAAAAGGTACACTGTGTGCAAAGCCTGGAACACGATCAGTATCCGAATCTAAGACCTAACTTTGCTAGATGAGAGGGCATTAGCAATGCCTACATGGTTGGGTAGAGGTTGCAGAAAGAGTAGACTGGACTCACACACCCAGAAGTTGCTGTTTATAATTGTACTCAAGGCTGGTGTGGTGTAATGAGAGGAGCACAGAAGTACTCTTCATGTTTATCCCGCCTGGCCCCAAACCACTCTCATATCATTCTCACCAGGTGCCTGAGATTCTTCTTCGAGTTAAGGCTTCGAGGACAGGATGTTCATAGATGTTATCTGCAAAGGATAACACATTCTAAGCCATTTTTTGATGAACAACCTGGTTTACATAGGTAAATCAGATCAGATTAGCTAGATACTTATAGCAGAGGACCGCAAGACCCAAATTGGTAGGGAAAGCAGGTTGAGAAAGACCTTGAAGAGCTCTGGTGAGAAAAATCGAGTGGGAGTAGGTGGAGGGAGAATGGCTTATCTGTAGCTGGGGCTCCCTAAGAATTCTGGGTCCCGAAGAACATGTTTTCCTAGAGGAAGAGCCACAGGAGTCGGCTAGTACTCAAAATAACCCAAACAAAGCAGTAGGTTACCTATACGAGTAGACTCTCTTAGGACTGTGTGTCACGCAGTAAAGCCTTGGCTTTTGCGGACAATGAGAAGCAATCCCAAAGGTGAGCTGGGTTTCAAAACTTAAGAGTAACATGGAAAACTTCAGAATGTTTAGCAAAGAGCATTGATGATGATTAAAGGCTTGTAAAATTGAACCTATAAGGATAAGTTGAAAGACTTGGGATCATTTAGCTTCAAGAAGAGGAGACTGAAAAATGACTTAATAACAGACTTCAAAATTATGAGAGTTATTAAGCTGTGTATGGTGACCAGCTGTTTTGTTTCTGGCAAAGTCAGAGAAAGAAGAATAGGTTTTAACTGAATTAGGTTAGATTTAAAGAAGAACCTTTTGACTATAAGAATTGTTAAACAGTACAGGTTGCTGAAGGATGAGGGCTTGAATGGAGGGCTTTTCAAATCCTTTCCATTTTAGCTATTCTCTGTGTGTTTTTGAAGTGCAACAAAGTGCCACCTTTCTGCTTTCAAAATCAAAGTCATGATTTCTGTTTTCCATTATAATTCTGAAGCTCAGACTCACAGAGGTTTGTGGACATAAATGATGAGGGTAATTTGTCTTGATTCAGTGGCCATTAGAATCTTTAATTGAGAAAAATATGACCAAAAAGAAGAACAGATCTGCCATATGATCAAAAAATTGTTACTGATAATCAGAATAGGTGCATTATTAATTTTGGACTGAGGAGTAGAATGTTTTGTTGTTAGAAAAACCCAGGTTCATTTGATTTGTATATTCCAGATACAAAAGGTAGGGGGCTTTATGAAATTGATTCATTTTTGTCTGTTCCTTCCCTACTGGGAGAAACTAAAAGCATTTCCAGGTGACACCAAAGTTCGTATAACCTGGAGCTTGAGCAATGCAATCCAAAAATCACCCTCAAGGAATTTACTGTCACAGAGAAGGCAAGAGAGAGGAAATAGGCAGGATTTATTTCTGAAAACAGAAACCTTCATGCATTTAAAGGCTGGCAGAGAAGTGAAGAAGTTGAGCAGAGCAAGCCTGAGAAAGGCTGGCTGGACACGTCATTCCTTTCAGCTTTGGAGCTGAAGCTGCAGGAAAGACTTTGTTTCCAGGGTTAACCTTTCTTGAAGAAGCCAAGCATCAGAGTTTGTATTTTTAAGTTTTTTCTTTAATCCATTCTTTTGCTTATTAAATACCTGTCTGAGAAACTTTTGTAATAATAAATTAGCACACCTGCACATGGTTTGCTTTAAGCATTCACTGATAGCTCACTGATGAAACAATGAGAAACACAGTATGTGCACGCGCACACACACACACATGCACACACACACAGTGTTTTAGATGAGCTCTCGTTTTGAACTAAGTGCACGCAATTTTCTCTAAAGGAAAAGAAATAATCAAGAGACCAAAGAAACAGACTTTGAAACAGGTGACACAATGAGGAAGAAGGCTGAGTGGGTGTAGTGCTAGGTTAGGGGAAAGGAAAAATACTCAGAAAACCTATTTTTCTTTCCTCCCAAAATAACTTGGGCTCCATGGCTCATTAAGAACATTTAGACCCTTAGCCACTATACTTTACCTTTCCAAAACACCATCACTGGTGGAGAGCCACCCACAGCTCAAGGTGGGTCAGAAGTCACAACTCGCTTTCTTCCACTGCCCTCCTTTCTTCTTTGTCCATGACATTTTCTTAGTGGTCTTGGCCCTTTCGGTCTTTATTTAGTCCTTCTTATGACTTCTACATTTGGATCTCCCCCACCCCTCACCCCCGGCTTTAATAAAATATCGATATTGTTTATTTATACATTAATTTATTTTCAAACTTCTAAAGATTTGTAAAAGCTACAGCTGCCTCTTCCATGGGAAAAGCCAACTTAAAGGGGATTAGTGGCCCTCCTTCTTTGCTGTGGGGCCAGAGGATTGTTAGTGGGAAGGAAAACCAGCTGGAGAGAGGTTTGGTTTCCTCCTGTTGTTAATCTTTACAAAAAAAAAAAAAAAAGAACCCTCTTCTCGAATACTTTGCTATAGGAAAGGTCTCTTCATTACGTATGTGGGGACAGTGGAGGGCCAGGTGCATATTTTCTGCAATCACTGAGGCTGGCTCTGTCTTCCTGAAGAATAAGCTGTGAAACTTAGGATATATTGGGTTATCTGAAGCCACAAAACACCCATTGGTATTATCCACAAAAAGTGTTTATCTGTTCTCCCCTGAGGACTTAATACTTAAGATTTATAAACCAGTATCCCTTTCCTTAAGAGGTATTGTGATAGAGACAGAGTGAGAGCTTTCAATGTTCAGGGCTTTGTAGAAGGCTGGACACATGGCCATGATAATGTCTAAAGCATAATCAGGAAGGATGGAGGCTTTTATGAAAGTCCTGAGAGTTGAAGGGAACAAAAGTGGATGATTTGGAGCATGTGTCTGAGTGTCCTGTGCTTCAATCATGTCTCAGAAGAGTCCCACATTGGCTCTCTTCAGGTATTTGTTAAAGTCGACATTGGTGGCACAGATCTGACATAGCAAGGAAATTTGCTGGGGTCAGGGATCCAAGAGTTTTGGAATTCTGTAATTAAGAGAGCATTGATGGTCCAAAATGCAGGATGAACTTTCATTTTATCTTTTACAGAACATATTGTTTCCCTTTTTCTATATATTATATGTTGGTTCAGTATTTTGTGAGGCCTGGTGCAGCAGTTCCTTGACAGAGCCAAATAGCTTGAATAAAAAGGAGAGATGCCTCTCCCTTTGCTTTCATTCTAGATTGTGTCGGAGCTATGCCGAGGATGGTGAATGGAGATACTGATTGTAAGCTGTCACCTCCTAGCCCAGTGGTTGCATTTGAATAGAATTAAGTTAATGGAAAAGGACTTTGCAAGACATACCAGCCCCAAGCACTCATTTTTGCTGAGGGCCAGTCCACTGTCAGATATAGCTGGAGAAGCCCTTTCGTGGTATGGAGTCACCACTTACTTCTTTATTCTCTTGTTAGAAGAACTGAAATATAAATAAATAAAAATTTGCAACTGAATTGGAAGAAATCTGACACTGAAGGATGAAATGTAGCGTTTGTAGCATGAGATTTGTGGCACAAACTGACCAGAGGAAGGAAATCTGGTGATCTAGATAGATGCCTTTGGTTATTACCACTTTTGCTGACTGCCTCTCTGCTAAGAACTCAACAGGATGAGTCATCTCTTAGCTGTAAACAAAAACTTTTATGGGGAAGGGAGAAATCCTTGTGTTTGAAGGAATAGGTGGCATTTCTGGCTAAAATAAGTATCTCCTTTCATTCCTTTCTAAGTTGGAACAAATTGCTACAGAAAGTCTATCAGAAGATTATGTATGTATGATGTATGTATGCATGTGTGTATGTATCTATGTATGTGTGTGTATGTATTTTTGCTATTGCAGTGAGCTCCTGCAGCTGAACCATAGCTGCGTTCTATTCCTACTTCTGTTCCTGGTGCTACATGGCCAGTTCTTAGAATGGATTTTGATAGTTCACTTCAGGAAACACAGTCTCAGGCCGGACATGCTGGCTTATGCCTGTAGTTCCAGAACTTTGGGAGGCTGAGGTGGGTGGATCACTTGAGGTCAGGAGTTCGAGACCAGCCTGGTCAGCATGGTGAAACCCCGTCTGTACTGCAAATATAAAAATTAGCTGGGCATGTTGGCAGGCACCTGTAATCCCAGCTACTTGGGAGGCTGAGGCAGGAGAATTGCTTGAGCCTGGGAGGCGAAGGCTGCAGTGAACCGAGATTGTGCCATTGAATTCCAGCCTGGGCGACAGAGTAAGACTATGGGGCAGACAAAAAAAGAAAACATAGTCTCACTGTTCTCTTCCACGTTTAGCCAGGCTGTTGGGAAGTTCGTGGTTTAGAAATTATTTAAAACAACTGCTTTAGAATATACTATTATTTGTATAATAGGATCTTAAATCCCAAGACCTCTACACAACTTACACAGTTATCTGTAGCAATTCAGTGAAATTCTTCTTTTTTGTTTTATTTCATTTTTTAATTGACAAATAATTATATTCCAGTAAAATCCTAATGTTGATATTTAGATGCTTTTGTTCTTGGCAACCTTGGTAATTAAAATAAGTTAACTTTAGGAAAGAAAATCAGCTTTAATAACATATCCATCTTGTTTATTTCTACATTAATTGAGTGAACATTTATGCCATGGCTGCTCTGTTCAGGGCCTTTGAGAATGCCGAGTGCTGATGAAATAACTTTGAGAGTCTAACTGGAAAGGGTCTCCAGCAGAATCGATTATAAACCCAAGAGTCGCAGCCATAGTGGTCCATCAAGGGCTTAATTTGTAGTCCTTCTATTTGTCTTCAGCACAGTGTGAAGTGTGATGGACTAGGGTGGAAGATGAAGGAGTAGAGTTTCCCGTGACAATCAGCAATATGCCTTTAGGTTCCTTGGGCTTTGCTTACCTTTACTAAGCTATCTTTTCTTCTAGAGAAATTGCAAGTATTACTGGTCACAAGAAATAAATAAAGATTTGTTTATCATGTTACTCTTTAATGCCATTGTAGATAAATGCTCTACTGTTGTAGAGAGGTAATCATACTTGTAGTTTTTGATAGTTTAGATTATGTGGAAAAAAATTCAGAAGCATTGAGAAGGTAAGAGTCATTTGAAGCTCAACGCCAAAGATAATCTCAGTTAATATTTTGATACAATTCCTTTTACTACTTTTTTCTAAATGTATTTGTATGTATGATATATATTTACATATACTTTTTATTTTATACATTTTTAAATCTTCTAAACTGATTTGATTTTTTAATGATTCAAAGGAATTAACTGACCTGTATATACCCTGAGTCTTACTCTCAAAATGCTAAATCCTGTTTGATTAAAAATGAACATTTTGAAAGATAATTTACAAAAATTGATATAAAATCTATTCCTTTAAAAACGTTATAGCCCACTGGATTATTTATTTTCTGATATGATTGCCTGCCTCAGAAGACAGCTCATATTAAGTGTACATTCTTCTCCTTGCTTTTCTTCTTGTCTGTTTTTTCCTTTTACCTCTATAGGTGCTCATAAGATGTCTGCTATGCTAATCAAATAAGAATATACCATGTTGGGCACTCTAAGCATACTTTGAGGGTCTCTTGGGTTTCCTCTTCAGACTCCCTCAAGTCTGCATCTCTGTATGTCATCTTGTGGAGTGTCCCATGTATACCTCAGCTCAGGATGCTCAGACCTGCCCTTTGGACTGGGATTTCAGAAAATAATATATTCTATGTTTGCATAGTATACAGTTTGTAGTAACACTGATGACTTCACAACCACCCTGTAAAGTAGACAGAGAAAATGTCTTTCTCACATTTTACAAGTGAGAAAGAAGGTTGGAAAGTTAAGGATCTTTCTCAGGATCACACATCTGTGTTGAAAGTTTTATATTTAAAATTGGTTTGTGTGACTCAAACCAAATTCAAGATGAAAAAAAGTTTCCTGCTGCAAATTTGAAGAAAAATGTGTAAGTTGTCACTATGCTACCACATCCAAAATAATTTCAGATTACTATAATTAGAAACTAGCCAATTTTTATATGACTTTTTTGGGAGGAGAGGGCAAAAATAAGTAGGAATCAGATACATGTGAAGAAAAAGACAGTTCAAATCGATTTTGGGGGTTATGTACTGGTAGTTTCTGTTCTGAGTTGTTCCGGTGGGGGATAAAACAAAAGTGGAATTAATGGAGAAAAAGATATGTGTAGAAAAAAAAGATTGCCTTTTCAGTGTAGCAGCTTGCTCATTACTAGGGGTGGAAGGAAAAGGTAATGCTTAACCTTTCCCAACAGAAGAAGCCTGCAAGTCAGCTCAGGGGCGGCTGAATCAGTGGGTAGGGTAGTTCCTTTCTCTGCCTGGACGCTCTCATAGGAGGTAGGGTGACTAGAGAAGAGCAGGTGGAAGGAAGAGCCAATGTCAGATAATGCTTTTTCCTATTTCTGAAATTCTAGAAACATGAAAGATGAGAGGATGTAGACCGAAGACTCTAAAAATCCTGAAAAGTGTAACACTTTCAGTTCATAAGTATATCTGGAAAAGAAGAAGCATTCTGCTTGGCAAACACTTTGCCTTAAGCTACCAAGTCTACCTGGAAATGTAATTTGAATTATTATTATTTTTTATTCAAAGCTTGTAAAAATGAAAGCCGCCTTTCTAGTGCGACTTTTAATGTCAAGGAGGCTAAGTGAAATAGAGAAAAGCAGGGGGCTAAGTTGAGGAGCCTGGCCCATAGAACAAAGTAGATGAAATAAGCCAGGGCCACGGTGGCTTGGCTGATGAGAGTCTGGGACTGAGGGGAAAACCATAGAGGCCCAGTCAACCATTGTGGTTAAAAGCTTTTTGAAAAGTGTGCAGAGGTGGCTCTAAAATGCATTTTCCTGGTTAAGATGACAAGGAAGCTCACAGGCGTATGCAGGCTTCACAGGCAGTGAAGACTTTCTGACTGGCTATATGGAACCTAATCAAATGCAATGGTAAATTCTGGGGTAGGAAATTAAAAACAAAAACAGTGCCGACTTGTAGGCAAGGAAGAATATTTGTTAAGTATCTTACATTCTTGAAGAAACTACCTAGAGTCTGTGTTTCACTTTTGTAACATTGAGAAGTCGGATAGAAATATTCGGTTACTGAGGAATCCTCTGTGATAGCTTTGATAAACTACATTTATTAAATGCCACCGGTGTGTTAACTGGCGAATGCAATATGATTGCCTTCAGTTTCTAATCCTTTTTGCCATGTAAATAAGTTAAATCAACTTTCCTCTCTGGTATAAGACATTTCAGTAAAAGTATATGAAAAATAAACTAAACGGAATCTTCCAGTTAGCTCATTGGACCTTTCAAGGTTCATATATTCATTTTACATAAAACTCATATGTAGTAATCTGTGGCAGGAGAGAAAAAGTGACTTTAAGTATGATCTGGAAATATACGGAACCTCCTCACTCCTTCAAATTCCTGAGCTACTCTTTTGTTAATGTCTGGTTTGAGATGGTAAGTGCTGTGGATAAATCCTCAAGGTCCATGATCTGTCCTCTTGGAAGAAACTTGCCAATAGAAATGTGTAGCTATGTTCTTTGTTTCTAAAACCTGACAGTAACCTGTAGCTTTGAGCTACTTGCCTTCTTCCTTCCCCTCTCCTGATTAATTTCCTCTTCCCTGTGTGTATGTGACATTATGCAGCTTTTATTTCTGTCTAGATTTCTTGACATCCCATATTCTTTTAGTCTCAACCCTTATTCTTCTTTCAGCTGAATTTACTTCAGCTTGGTTTCTTGCCATAAAGGCTTGACATGTTTATAATTATTTGTACACATTCTTATGGTCACATACATCATGATCTTCCATTTTCAGTGTCAAAAACCATATTCCCACAGAGCAGAGACTATAACAGTTAATTTTCTTTGTAAAAACAATAGAATTACCTAAAAATAAGTGAATATACTTGAATTGCTGAATATACTTGAAATTGATTCTGCTTTTCTCTATGTTGCTCAAATCAACCAGTCAGCCACAGTATTTACTGAACACCTACTGTATGCCTTCAAGCATGCCAACCACATACAAGTTTGGAATATAAGGCACGAAATTCTGCTTTGGAAGAATTAAAGGCTTGTCCTTGAGATAGTACTATAATTAATAAACAATTAGATGGCACTTGCGTATTCAATTTAGCTATCACAGGTTCATTCTTTCAGCAAGTATTTATTGAGGCCTGAAATATGCCAGACATTCTTCTGTGTATTAGGTCTATAGCCTTTAACAAAATATACAGATTTCTTTCCCTCGTGGAACTTGCATTCTGTTGAAAAAGGGAGACAATAAGCAAACAAATGAATATAAAACATGCAAATATGCAGGCAGTGATAAGTGCTTTAAATAAAAATGAAGAAGGGTAAGGGGACAGAGATAATGGAGGGAAGTGGATGATTTTTCATGTAGGTCAGGCAGGCCTTGCTGATTGGGCAACATTTGAGCAGAGACTTGAATTAAATAGGGAGTGAGCCACCTATCAATATCCAGGTAGCAGAATGTCAAGAGCAAAGGCATTGAGGCCCAGATCTTTGGCGGTTTTGGGATCGCAAGCAGGCCAGTGTGGCTGTAGCAGAGTGAGTGAATGGGAAAGTGGTAGGCCATGAGGCCACAGAGGGAGTTGGCCGCAGAGAATGGTGAATGGAAGGCCCAGATCAAGTAGGAGGTAGACCACGACTTGGCCTTAAGGCTCTAGGTCAAATCCGGTGTGGTGTTTAAAGTCATAGGGCTGGAAGAAATAATTTTAGATAGAGAAGAGGGCCAAGGACAGAACCCTGGGATAATTCTCAACATTGGAAATAGGGATTAGGAAGAGGAGCCAATGAGGAACTCTGCACAGGTGCAACCAATGAGATGGGAAGAGCCCCAGAGAATGTGGTATTCAGGCAGCAAAGGGCTCTGATCAAGAAAAATGTCACCAACGGTGTCAAACTTTGCTGACCAAGGACTGCCATTGAGTTTGGCAGTGTGGAAGGCATTGGTGATCTTGGTAAAAAAGATGTCAGTGGAAGGATAGGTTCAAAAGATTATTTACTGAAAGTTAAGAGAGATGGAGGCTGGGAGGTGAGCACAATGGATTTAGAAAGTGAACACATTTTCAGGATGTTTAAGGGAAGCAGAGAAATGGGGCAGTAACTGGAAGGGGTTATGGCATAATGAAAAGTCCATTTGGACTTAAGAGTTACAAAACTGGAGCTCTTGTGCTGGACTGTTAGGAATGAGTGACCCTTGAGCTGGGTGTGGTGACATGTACCTGTAGTCCCACCTACTTGGGAGGCTGAGGCAGGAGGATCACTTGAGGCCAGGAGTTTGAGACTGTAGTGTGCTATGATTGCACTTAATAGCCACTGCACTCCAGCCTGCTGGGTAATACAGCAAGACCCTATCTCTTAAAAAAAAAAAAAAAAAAAAAAGAGCCAGTGACCCTTGACAAACCACTTTGCCTCTCAGAGCCTTGGCATCTTCAGCCGAAAAGTGGAAATAATAACACCTACCTATAATGGTTATTTTAGAGGAAGTGTATAGCAAAAGTTTGTCATTTGTAAAGTGCAACATGAATGTAAAATTCAGACCATCCTTACCGTGTAATAGAAATTCTAAAAGAAAGACAAGATCACTTGGAGGAAACTAGGTCCTGAAGAAAATGGTTATGATGGATTGGGTGGACTGAAGGCAAGTGTTACAGGCACAGGAAAGAGAAAGATAGGGAATACGTAGAAGCAAGAACAGCTAGTTTGGAACAGAGGATGAATACCGGGCAGAAGAGGAAAATCACATTGAATAGGTAGAATCAGGCTAATGATGCAGGGCTGTAAAAGCTACTCAGAAAAGTCCGAGTTGATGGAGCAGGCTGTAGGGTGGCCTCGTGAACTCCTCATGAACAAGATGGTTGAAGGGAGGGCTTTGAATTGCAACCTGATATGGAATTACAGGGGAGTGGGTCCATTCTACCTCTGTCCACAGAAGAGCTCCAGTGTTGTGAAGCAACAGAGATACTTTGGTTTGGTGGGGAAAGCAAGAGGAACCAAATATAAGGAAGACCTCATAGGAGGTAAGGGATGTATAGAGGCGAAGAAGCCAGCTGGAAAAGTACTTGCACAACCCCAGTGTGCTGAGACCCAGGAATGAACCTCATTGTTAGGAAATGCATGTGCCATTTAAAGTCAGTATCAACATCATGGAGAAGGAAAGTGCAAAAAGAAGGAATTGTGTTAAGATGTTGAAACACTCATGAAATGAGTCCGAAGTCAATTGACAAGAGTTTATTAAGCACTTGCTACATGACCACATGCCGTTGCTGTT
Source organism: Cebus imitator (assembly GCF_001604975.1). Lineage (NCBI taxonomy): Eukaryota > Metazoa > Chordata > Mammalia > Primates > Cebidae > Cebus > Cebus imitator. The sequence continues at coordinate 200,660 of NW_016107649.1, forward strand.
CTTCGCCTTAGTCTGGGCACTAAGCTCTCTTCTAAGCGTGGACTACAAACATGCTTAAGGGCAGGAAGTGTGTGGGAGGAAGCCAAACTGTGACAGTATGAGGCTATTTTTTTCTTTTTGTTTTTTTTTTTTTAGGTATTAGGTCTCATTTGATTTTGTGTTTCTTCTGTGCCTACTGCATAATTTGCTAAGTGAACTAATGATTTCTATTAAATGAGTTAGCAATATTAATTGGTTCCTGCAATTTAAAAAAAAAAATGTAATTTGGCAATATAAATGACTAGCTTTAAAAATGTTCCCCGGGCAGCTGTGGCTAGAACACAAGACCAGGTTTGGCTTGTCCAACTGCTAAGGAATTCTGTCAAATCTAAGCCCCGCAAGCCATTTGTGTGACCCTCATACAAGTGAATAATAAAAAAGACATTAAGATAAATAAAGCAAAATGTACAGAGAGACACTGATTAAAAATAAAGAGGGAGAAAAAAAGGTATGTTAAGCAACCCATGTTTCTACTTCTAATCCAGTGAAAGTACTGGTTGGATCCTTACCAGGGAAATAAGAAGGTGGTGGCATTGGTACTCCACGGTTTACTCAACATTAAGCTGATGGGGTGTGACGGTTCTGCCATCGCTTTTCCTTGACATTGATGGTCTCATAGGTCTTATGTGTACCTGTGTTAGGGATGTACACGAAGACCACAGAAAGTTGTACTTGGAGATTTAGGTGAGAATAAACAGATACATGATTAAAGGAGCTCTCAAACTGGCTAAAAACAAACCTTAAGCATGAAATAATGTGCTTACTAATTTGTGAACAATAGTTTTGAATAATTCATCAGGGCTAGGACTCTGGTTTTAATGATTTGTGTGGTGACAATATGCCACTATTCACAATAGAGTTTTAAAACAGTATATTTGTAATTGATGTTGTTAAAATGATGGACTTGGGTTTGGGTTTTAAAGCAGATGTTCAGTGGTTAAGATTAATTTCCAGCAATGGTTTTGGAGGTTGAAACCAAAGTGTGTACAAAAGTAAACATTTCCCTTTCAGAGCAAATAATTTGAACTTGAATGAAACTTAAGCAAGTGAGCATCAATTGCAAGTTAATTTTGACATAGATGTCTGGAAGGCATCACCAATTACCACGGTGAGCCGTAGTGTAATATCGTCTCTCTGTGCTCATGTGAGTAAAGGAGCAAGTTGCTTGTCTAATCCCAGAGTTCTGCTGGCTGGCCAGAAGCTGAGGCTGAAGTTGTCCCCATCTGGCCCGACGTGAAGGATACATACAGTGGCGCAGGCACCTTCAAAGAGCAGCAGCCACTTGGGTATCTGACCTGAAACAGGAGCACGTCACAGGCAGTTTCTCCTTCTACCAAATATTGATCAATGACTTTTAAAAAGCAGGAGTCTTTACCAAATGGTTTAGTTCCTAGGTCACTTTTCTTTTTGGTCTTGTAAGCACAGGAAATAAAATACATGCTGATACTTTCCAATGGAAATAAAATGCATACCATTACTCTCCAACAGAAATAAAATCTTTCCATACAGAAACAAGAAGAAAAGTCGGTACAAGGAAGCATTTATATCATCCTCAGGCATATTAAAAACAGAATGAATTGACTAAGACATCAAATATTAAAGTAATGTTATAAGGTGGACCGTATCCTAAATAGACTGCCATTAAGGCATTTTAGGTGCCCTTATTATTCTAAAACAAGGAGATATTTTCTTTCTAGCTGGGGAGAAAAATTCTTTCCAACTTTAATCTTTATTTCATTTTGTGTATGCTGGTTCTTTTCCTTTTGCCTTGCCAGTGGAATTAAGACTGATGGATTTTCTTAGGGTAAGTATGACATTGTAAAGCAAAGAAATCTATACAGCAATACTCAGATTTGTTTAAATGCTTTTTTAAAAACTGAATTCTCCCTCGTTTTATTTTTGTTCCTTTTTTCTTTCAGTTTACTTTTTCCCTGGAAAGAAGAGGGTATCTCAGTTTATTCATTATTCCAGGTCAGCTTTGAGATTGTACAGTGAGGCATTTGCACTCAGATCTTTACTGTATCCTGGAAATACACAAATTAATGGAAATGTTTCTATCTTCATTAATTTGTGGGATGAGACTAATTTGACCGTGAGTTAGACTCATTGTGGACTGTGTTTGAAATTAGAAAAATGTTTACAGCATCAGAGATAATTTGGCTCGTAAGTGATCATTTATCAGTTCTCTGTGTATCAGGGACCGTATCTTTTCACTTTAATGTGCAAGGTCCCAGCTCCGTAGCTGTGAGATAGTAGTTAACAGTAAAGTTTTCAAATGAATAAGTGAACTGTTAATGCATTGCAAAACCCCAGAAGTTTACACCCTAAATATAAACATTTTTTTTCTTTTTAATAATGATGGGCTAGAATGAGGACACGAGAATAATGTAAAGTGAAATACAAATCCTTTACTTCTGTTTGGTAAGTGTCAGCATTCTAAAACTGTATCTACATTGGCCCTTGGGTTGCATGAGCTGCTTCAAACCAGATTATTGTGTCTCTTACTTTGCTCTCTACAGAGCTGGAAAAACCAGCTTAGGTCAATGTCCCAGAATTATACAAAGCTTACTTTCTTACAGAAAACGAAGGAATTTCCTCTTTCAGAATCTGTATATGATTGAGCAGCTAGGTAGCCTGTTCATCCACTTTTCTCATACTCTAATGAATATTTTCCTATAAGTCACATCAGAAGTTGCATTTTGATAGCCATATGCATTTAACTGTGCCTTGGTAGGATTTATGCTTTTTAAAGTTTTCTGGACAAACTCTCTGGTGGGTGTGAATCACCGTCTCTTGATGCACAGTGGGATTGTGGCAGCTTCTTAAGTGTCTGGAACATTTATCTATCATATGGCTGCTTCACTACTTTCAAACACAAGGAAACTCTGGGAGTGGCGCTGATTCTTGAGTATACAAGATTCGCCATCTTTTGGGCCTTATAAGATAAATGTTTATAAGCTGGGGAAATACTTTAGAATTTATATGTGACTCTTTTTCTTTTGTCTCTACCATGGTTCCTTATAAATCACCCAGTGGTGCAGGGGAGAGTAGTGTGCTTCTGAAATAGGTTACCTGCTTTTTGATGTGTTTATAAGCCTTGGCCAACCCATTTCTTGTAGGCATTCCATAGATAATCTGAAAACTCCAAGTTCCTATTATAATCCCAGAGGATCTTTCAGAGATATTGCTCAGGAAAATCGTTACAGTCAGTGAAATGGAAATGTGACAACTTTTATTTCATCCTTCTGAAACATTAGTCTTTCATAGTTAATTATATATTTTGAGGGTGTTCTGCAATGGATCAAGAGTTCTATTCTCAAAGGACTCTAATTTTAGTACTATGTATACCTTATATAATAAATATTAATATTTAATTAATCTGAGCTAGTATAAACTTTTCAGTTAATTAAAAAGCAGCCTTGTCTAGGTAACATGGTGATGGCCATATGATGTTTAGAAATTTGCCCTCTGGTCTGTATCTGTAGGAACTTATGAAACTACTTCATTTTTCTGTGGGTTTTTTTGTTTGATTTGTTTTTGAGACATGACCTCACTCCAGTTGCCCTGGCTGGAGTTCAGAGGTACAATTTTGGCTCAATGAAGCCTCGATTGCCCTGGGCTCAGGTGATCCTCCCACCTCAGCCTCTTGAATAACTGGGACTACAGGCACACACTACCACACCTGGCTAGTTTTTTTTTTTTTTTTTTTTTGTATCTTTAGTAGAGATAGGGTTTCACCATGTTGCCGAGGCTGGTTTTGAACTCCTGGACTCAAGCAATACACTCTCCTTGGCCTTCCGAAAGTTCTGGGATTATAGGTGTGAGACACTGTACTTGTTCTTACTTCTTTTTTCTATGCCTTATTTTCATGCCTATTAAATTGCAGCAGTAGCTCTGATCCTGAGACGTTAGGAAAACTGAAAACAGACCCGGCACGGTGGCTCACCCCTGTAATCCCAGCACTTTGGGAGGCCGAGGAGGGTGGATCGGTTGAGGCTGGGAGTTCGAGACTGGCCTGGCAAACATAGTTGAAACCTATTCTCTATTAAAAATACAAAAAAATTAGCCAGATATGGCGGCAGGCATCTGTAATCTTAGCTACTTGGGAGGCTGAGGCAGGAGAATCACTTGAACCTGGGAGGCGGAGGTTGCAGTGAGCTGAGATTGCGCCATTGCACTCCAGCCTGGGTAACAAGAGCAAAAGTCTGTCTCAAAAAAAAAATACTAACTAAAAATAATAACTAGAATTACATAGTATTTATGATAACCCTATGAGGTAGGCACTAGTGTAATTTCAATTTAAATGTGATGAAAAAAGGCATGGAGAAGTTAGGTGGTGTGCCCAAGCCCTCAAACCCAGTGAGCCACAGAGCCAGGATTGGAACCCAGCATCGACATCCAAACCTGGGTGCAGTGTATATCCCAGTCTGATTGTGTGATGATATTTCAGGTCTCCAAGAAGGGCAGCCAGGATGGCACTGCCATCTCTTCACAGGTGGCCTTGCTGAGAACTTCCAGTATTCTAATGCTGTGTTGTTTTTAGTAGGAGTCCCGTAGGAGTATGTAGCTTATCTTTTTCCCTCTTTCTGTCTCCGGAGAGATAAATACTATTTCCATTAAACAGATTTTTGTTAGGAATGCTTCATTCCTTAGCCAGTGTGATTTGTATGCCTGAGTAGCTTATCACAGAACCTTAGAGTTGTAACAAAGGCTGCTTTGATTCAGTTCATTTGACAGATAACAAACTGACAAAGAATTCCTGCAATGCTTTAGTATTTATTTGGTCAGATTGTGCTAAAACATCTATTTCCTTTCTTATTCTTTTGAGGTGATATTTTATTTTTCTTCCTTCTAAACACCAAACTTCTGGAAAGAGTCACTTAGACTTGTTGTCCCCATTTCCTCATCGCCTACTATGCTGAGCCTCCTACAGTCTGGCTTCTGCTCCCACGGCTTGACTGCTGTCTTGGAGGTTGCTAGCTGTGGTCCACGCCTCACTCTGGCAGACTTTCTCTCAATCCTCATAACTTTGGCCTCTCTGCAGGTATAACCCTGTTGGTAACCCCTTCTGCCTCCATCTTTGGTTTCTTCCATAGCACATTCTAATTTTCTCTTGCCTGTATGACTGGTTCTCTTTCTCATTTGCTTTATCTTTTACTTATTTATTTTTTGAGACTAAGTCTTACTCTGTCGCCCAGGCTGGAATGAAGTGGCGTGATCTCAGCTGACTGCAACCTCTGCCTACCGGGTTCAAGCAATTCACCTATCTCAGCTTCCTGAGTAGCTGGGACTACAGCATGCAACACCACACCTGGCTAATTTTTGTATGTTTAGTAAAGGGGGGTTTCACCATGTTGGCTAGTCTGGTCTCAAACTCCTGACCTCAAGTGATCCACCTGCCTTAGCCTCCCAAAGTTCTGGGATTACAGTTGTGAACCACTGCATCTGGCCTGCTTTATCTTTAGAACCCACCACCCGCCCCCCCATACCTACCTTCTACAAGTAGACATCATCAGAAGTTCTGAACTTGACTTTCCTTTCTTCCTGTTTCCTTGCTCGCTCATCAAAGGCACTCTCACATGAGCAGTCATGTTGACCTAATAAACAACTCCCAAGTCTTTATCTTTCATTCTAGCCATCTTCAATGTCCCCATCTCGCTTATCCCTAAAACTAATGCCACAAAATCCTTTTGATCTTTAAATAATATATCTTTGTAAAAGCTAACCTTTCCTTACCTTAGTATAGGGAATTGTATTGATGACCAATTATTCTTCTAGCTACTAGCCTCTTTCTCCTTAAAGTTTTCTTCATGCAGTGCTGCAGCTCAGTTTCCCTCGATCTCAGCTCTGATCATGTCAACATGAGGGCTTCATGTTGTGAAACCCTCTGTGGTGCCCTACATGCTACTCAACCAATTACAGGCTTCTCAGGCTGTTTCCCTGTGCCCAAAATAACTTAGCCCGGTCTTATCATTACAACTGCAATTACTTACTTACTTTCTTTTTTTTTTTGAGACACAGTCTCACTTTGTCACCAGGCGCCAGGCTGGAGTGCAGTGGCGCAATCTCGGCTCACTGCAATCTCTGCCTCCTGAGTTCAAGCAGTTCTCCTGCCTCAGCCTCCCGAGTAGCTGGGACTATAGGCACATGCCACCATGCCCAGCTAATTTTTTTGTGTGTTTTTTAGTAGAGATGGGGTTTCACTATGTTGCCCAGGATGGTCTCAATCTCTTGACCTCGTGGTCCGCCCTCCTTGGCCTCCCAAAGTGCTGGGATTACAGGCATGAGCCACTGCGCCCAGCCTGCAATTACTTTCTTACACACATTTTAGTCCCGTACTTCTCAAATGTATTAGAGCCAACGCTTTTTATAACAAATACTCAATAATCTCTCTTTACTATCCTGAATTAAATTCATAGATTTTCTATATATATCCACACAATTTCCAAAAGATCACTCTGATGCCATTACCATAGTACAAAAGAAAAATAAAGGAACCTAATTTAAAATAAAATTATATTTGTACATTTTAATATCTAAATACTTAGAGAACATGCTAGGAAACACAATGAACTAGCCAGCTTCTGGAACATGTGTAGAAGCACCTTGAATATGACAGCCACACATCAAGATTGATGCAGGTGCATATTAGTAACTCAATAAGAGCGATGTTACTGTTAGTGAAGATTTTCTGAAATGTAGAGCAACTCTTGTTGAAGTTCCTAATAAAGCAAAATATCCTTTGTCTTTCGTTTCTAGATGGTTTTATTCCTAGAAAACCCAATGCGTTAAAACTCTAGGGAAAAAAAATCCCTTTATATTTAAGTAGAACTAGGTTCTAGACTCAGGTAATTATAACCAGATTTATTTTTCACATACTTGAATTTCTGGTGTATGTCCAAAAAGTCATGAGGAATGTGGAAATACTTTTTATTCTGTAGGACTGTCCCATTGCAGGACAACTGGCATCCTTAGCCTCTGCCCACCAGATTACAGTTGTGCACCCCCAATCATGTAACAATCAAAACAGCCTCCACAAATTTCCCAAACTCCCTAGGAGTTCATACTCCCTGAGCCGAGAACTACTGCTCTAGCCAAACTGCTCTCTGTTGGTGAATATGCCTTACCTTTTCCCAATCGCACATCTCTTTTTATGTGGTAGCTTTTGATTTAAATATATTTCTTTCATTTCTGATTTTTGAAATTTTATCTCTTTAGCTTAAATGGTATACACCCCATTAAATTCTCCTTCAGTCTAAAATTTCACAGCACCCAGACTGTGACACTTTACAATTCTTAAAATATACTGCTTCATGTTAGTTATTTGTGTACAGCTATTACCTAACAGCTTGCAAGGTCCTTGAGGATATAAACCCTTTATGATCTTTACATGTTATAAGAGGTTATATTTCCCAGGTTTTCTATTAATAGCAAATGTCTTGCACGTAGTAGGTGCCCAGTGAATGTTTATTGGGTAAGTTAATGGTTAATTTTAAAATAATATTTGTAAAGAAAAAAGAAAAGGTTGGTTTTTATTTTAACATTTAAAACTTACTTTTGTTTTTATAACATTTACATTTTATCTTCATGTCATAAACGTCTAATAGTACAAAATAATATCAGAAAAGCACCATAGGCTATAGTTCTATGGTTTGGTCTGTACACATACTTATGAATACACGTCCATTGGAATTATTTTTAAAGATAAGCTCATCCTCTACACGTAGCAAGAGATCAGAGCAAAATTAAACCAGCATTCAAACACTGTAGAGAAAATATGGAGAAAGTGCTTCTTTTTAATTCAATTCTGAAATGTGTACAGATCAAATCAACTTTTGAAGTCAATCAGGATGCCCATACAATTTCCCTGTTTTCTCCCGTTATTCAAAAACCTCAAAACCACTATGGGTAATTCCCTCAAGATCTCCTTCTAACACATAGAGCCTAAAGAGTAAGCAAGATTTCCAAGAACTAAAGCTTTCAACTTTTTTGGGTATCCCTCTCCAATGACATGAGCTAGGAAAGCCCAGTGCTCACTCCACCCACCTTTCATCTCTAACTAGACGAGCATCAAGCATTTGTGCAGTCTTTCCTGCCATGGCTTCATTTTCTGTCATCTTAACTCCATCACGAATCCTCAGCCTCCTAACAATATCCATATGAAAGAAATCAGACCCCCTTCAACAATGAAAAACACATTTAAGCTACTGCACACACTATTGCCACTGGAAAAGTAGGTATTTTTTCTGCCAATCTAGCTGCAGTACTCTGGCAATGTGTAGTTTTCATGGTTGTGTTTTCATTTATTAAACAATTAGTCAAACCATAGTCGCTAATTAACAAAAGTATCTTTACTATTTATGATGATAAGAAACTTAACAGCTCTTTGTTTATATTTTTTTCTGAAGTAGGAAGTATTTGTCTTTGAACGTAGAGACCATGTAAAGTGATCCAAGAAAATGATACGGCCAGATGACATGATTAATTTTCATTACTTTCTTTCCATCTCTTGCCTCAGATGCATTTGAGCCTTGCCCAGACCCCAGCTTGATAGAAAAACGCCCAGACTTGGGCTGAATCAGTCAATTAAACTACAGCCCTTCTTGTAGTTTGAGAGACACAATGCAGTATAAAGATGTACTCTGCCTTCAAGGATTTTACATAGAACTGGGAAGTTAATCATCTGCCAGAGGAGATTACAAAGAAGTGTATGATAAATGTCACATGAGTGACACAGACAAGAGTACCACAGATTTTGGGGGTGAGATCACTGTGGATCCTGATACTCAGAAAAAGCAAGCTGGCCTCCATCTGAGTCCCAGATTGTCTTAGGATCAGATTGTCCTTTCTTTGGTACCCAAAATACTTCTCTTGGTCTCTATGAGCTTTTCCCTTGGGACCCAGAAACTGCCTTTTGGTTGCACCATGGTTGGGCATTAAAGTATCTCACTAACAGGTCTGTTTTCCCTTGTAATGTATTTCTCTGTAGACATGCCTCAAACTCTTGTAGCTTTTATATTTGTTATCTCAGGACTCTGGCGGGTCCTGTGGCTTTTGTGAGGGCGAAAAAGCTTCTGTAGATATTAAACTGATTCATTATAACCCATTCCCTCTATCAGTCTGTCCCAGAGAAATTGGCGTAGACTTTGTGGATTCAAGGCTACAAATTTGAGATTTGACAAAAGCTTACATGATAATAGCATTGTGGAAATCATAACGGTATAGCTTTTCAGTTTTGCTAGTTAGAGCCAAGATGGTAGAAAACCAACCCAGGAGCCATCTTGAGACGTGGACACTTGGGGCTTGGGAATGGGGGTGGGAAATTACTACTTCATTTTTTCCCATTCTTTTAGCAAAGGTGCCTCAACTTTTAAATTTGATAGAGTGATTTCCACTCATTGACATCACTAGATTTGTTACATCAAAAAGTAGGTCCAGAACAAGTAAGTTTCTAGTTGTAAGGAGTGTGTATGACTTCCTAACAAAGTGCTAGTGTTTGGGTGACATTTATGGATATAAGTCAGAGAATTATCCTCTTTTTAAGTTCCTGAAAAGCAGGGTGTTTTGTGTATATTTTTTCCTGTGCGGTACCCACACCCCTCACCCCAGGCATTTTCAAAGCTATTTAAATATTATAATCAAGAAGACAGTGTCCTATTAGTTCATTAAAATTGGAACTTAGGTATTCTCTATTAATGGTTATTTTTTCAGACTTACCTTCCTTTTCTCTATTGAGTTTTGAGTTTTTCCTTTGAAGCGCATATGGTAGAGGCTGGTCTTTCTTTGATAGAGCCCTGTTTTTGTTTTACTGTTTTAGCCAGTATACTATTTGAGTTAAACTTTGATACTGCTTATATTTTAAGAAAATAAATCTGATGAATGAAGGTAAGTGGATTCTTCTTTTTCTTAATTTATGAAAATTTAACTGAAAGTTGTTTGACAGTAGTTCTCATGCATAACTTGGCCATTTAAAATTGTTTCTGTTTTTAAGAAATTTCAAGATCTTTAGCTTATTTTTCATCTAAATAGCCTCCTGGATTGTTAAAAACAAAATAATAGCGTTAGAGTTGCCTGGTGCAAGAACTAGATGTAAAAGTATAAGTGGAAATGGAAGCGAGCAAAGGGCTTTCTCTACCCAATCAGTAAGTAGACATCAGAAATGGATAGCAAAAGTGAGAAACAAAATTTAAGTCTGGGTGTCAGCAACAAAGGCAAAGTTTCAGTCAGATGTATATGATGCTGGAATTACATTCCCCTCTCCCCCAAAAAGAACATCCTTAGGTTTTCTCCCATTCTGCCAAGTATTCCCTCCTAGGCTTTCGATATGTTCTGCAGGCCACACACGCAGGAGCAGGGCTGTCTGTCACTGAACACAGATGCCCAGCTGTGGAAGATATTCTTTCAGCAGCATCCGTCTGTTTCTTGGCAGCACTTTTAGGCAGTCTAAAGAAAACAGTCCCGGAGCAGCCTTTGGGCCTGCCTTGTGGTAAATACTGTGCCTGCTTGTATCTGGTTCCTGCTCTGACCTTGTGTCCTGGACACTGCTTTTCTTATAATCTTTGTCTCTGTCTCTCTTTTAAAGACTATTCGTGATTTTGGTTCGATTTAGTGAAACACTTGTGGACGTGTAGGGAAACTGTATTTTCTTTTGGTTGTTTCTGTACTGATTCAAAGAGAGGTGGGTGGGTATTAGACAGCAAAGATCTTATGGGAGGAAAAGGGGATCTTTCTGCAACGCGCCAAGTATGTTGGCAAAATAAAAGCCTGTTTTCACCAGTTCATTTTCAAGCTCAATGATCTTTAGTAGTCTAAAAAGGAGAACCGGTTCATTTCATACCCAACTAGTATCATAAAATTGAGATTCAGGGGCAACCTGGTGCGAGTTAGCATATTCTGTTCTTAAGGGAATATTCTTAGGCTTAAAGGGTGGTCTTCTTTAAAAGAACTATTTAATAGTTTTATTCCTTGGTTTAAATCTTTATATTTTTATAGCATTTGTGTTGTTCGGCCCTTGTGCTGAAGGGATTTTATTTTCCTATTCTCTTGATTATTTTAAGGTTAGCAGTTGAATGTTGCTAGAATTTACACAAGGGAGTGGTTCCCCACTCCCCCCAGCTCCACCCTCCCCCTTTCCTCCCACCTGCCAATTGTGTCTGAAGTAATTTCCCAGCAGTGCTGTTGACTTTGGGAGATGTAGTATTTCTGGTTCTTATGTGCGTGTGTGTGTGTGTGTGTGCGCGCGTGTGTGCGTGCGTGTGTGTGTGTGTGTAGTGTTTGTGTCTATGTTTGCCTTAATAGCATATCTAACTGATAATAAGTTGTTATTTAGCTTGGAAGTCCTGTCCATCGCTCTCCTTTTCTTTGACCCACTCTGAGAATTAACATGTGGTACTCAAAGGTGGTGGGTGGCAGTGCCTTATGCATGACGACAGGTGCTAACCTTCAAGGAAATTTACCTTGCCTTCCACCCATTAAGGGTACGGTACATAAAAATGGCTTAATGTCTCTTTGAAGGTGTCAGCAGGCATGTGTGGACCACACAGAATGGGTTTCACTGAAAGTAATAGAGTGAAATTGTCTGCATAATTATTTTCATTGGATTGAGAATCAGCAGCCCTCTTTGGGTTCAGGAAATAAACCTCTGTTAAAACCATATGGCACTATTCTCAGAAGAGATGTTGTTACAGGGCCACTTCCCTCTGAAATTTTGAGTCAGGAGTTCTTGAAAGGAGTCACATACGTGAGAATGAACGTCAGGTTTTCTTCCTCAGTCGTAGTTGTGAAAGTCAGATGTTTTCTTTCCTTTTTCACAAATGCCACCACGGTCACCAGGTCCTGGCAAGAAGCAGCCCGAGCTGCCACGGCGCTACCACTTCAGGTGTAAATGTCTGAATTATTATCTGCGCCAAATGATTTTGTCCTTAAAAGAAAAATTGCTCTTAATCCAATGAAATGTGATTGGTCGCACTGAGAATACATCTTAAGGCCAGGATAATTGCATTCTGTCTGTCCAAACCCTTGGTGTAGATTTAGCTGGCTTTGCTGTTTTTTCTTTCTCTTTGCCCAGCACCAGTGGCTATAAATCTTTTCTCTGAACTTGTTGTTTGTCACAATGCTAGTGTGCCCTGGAGACAGCTATAGTAGAGTTAATGGTAAAGCAAATAAGATTATAGTTTGTATAATGGCTAGGGAATATTTGGGGATAAACTAAGTTAGGAAAATATATTAAATAATGCGCACCATATTTTTATGTTTTTTAAATATATGTATTTCAGTAGACAATACAGTGTGTACATTGTGATGAATCATTGTGGATTTCATCTTTTTTTGGGGGAGGAGTGGGCAGTCTTCCTGGTTAGTCTTTGCTATAGATGGAATATAAATAAGCCGTTGATATTTGTTGACATCTGTTAATAAGCCTGGGATCTTATCAGAATCTGTAGAGCTTAGTCTGGCTGTTGGTAATGCTGGAGAGTTGAAATGTCCCTTTGAACATCAGACTCTCGGTGAGTACTTAACAGACATTGACTCCGGCTTTTTAATTCCTATCCTAGAGGAAGAAGGCAAAGTAATCTATGACTGTGAATGGCGGAGAAGGCTTTTTCTATTGCCTTATGTGTTTTTGAAGTGAGAACTGTTTTTTATCAAGTAAAATGGTTGCTAGCATATAAATCCTTTGGTCACTGAACCACACTCTGAATTCAATCATTTATTTATTCAACAAACACTTATTGGGTGCCTACCATAGGCACTTTAAAAAAGGACTGTGAGAATTGAGAGATGATGATTGAATTCGGATCCATCTCTGGCCTATCACATAGCCTAGAAAGAAGCTGAATCTGTTTTAGGAGGTAAGGCGTGGGTATTAATGACTGTGATGACAGAAAGTGATGGAAAATGAGAAAAGGCATAAGAAAGTGGCAACTGGAGTGGCATGGAAGTTCAGAAACCGTTTTACTTCTATTTGGGAGTGGAGGGAAGGTTTTACTGAAGTCAAGATACTTGAGCTGAATCTTGAAGATTAGTAATTAGGCTTATTGGCAGAAATTCTTGGTTATAAAATTCTTGGTAGATAGATGGTGGCTTTTAGAAGACTAACACTATCTATACGTCTTTTACTGTCTTGTCCCTGGCTCCATTTGCAGGTATACTGATGGAAGTTATGGCATGGAGACATAAATCACATGCCTTGGTGCTTTAGCTTGGGTAGTTCCTTCCACCTCAGCGGCCATATGCTCTCTGTATTAACCTAGGGCCTAATTAACATTCAGAGCTAATTTTAAATGCCACCTTCTCTAGTACTTTAGCAATTCTGTCATTTTTTAGTTCTGTATTTATTGATCTCCTCTACTAGAGCTGTACCACTACAATGTGATAATATTTCGCACATTGTAGATAGTCAATTGAATATGACTGTGTTGAACAAAGTAGATCAGTAACTGAATTAGTCTTTTAAATATATATTGAAGTTTGTTTTCAGATTAGTGTTAAGGAATAACAATTTATACTGTGAACTGGTACATAAAATTATAGACCCAAGGCCTGATCTTGAAATACTAGAAAATAAGCCCATTACAAAACGATGATAATCATGTTTTTTTCAAGGGACATTCTAAATTGTTCTAGATTTTAGCAACCTCTGGTGTTCAGTTTTTATATGGGGAAAAGTAAGAGGTCCAAAAATCTTCAGGCCAGCTTGGTGGCTCAGACTTTCTTTCCCAAGCCCTTTTATATGTGTTTATTAGTTAAGTTTGCAGCTCTATAAATGATATCACTTGTACTATTTGCATTGGATCCTTGCCATTCCTCCATTCGTAACAGATGGATTCTTTTCTTCCATTCCACTATACATTGTTCAGGGTTTGTTACTTTCTGATAGACAACAGAAATGAGAATGCAGAGAGAGGGTGGAAAAGAGGGAGTGAGTCTCTTATATTTTGTTACCATATTTCTCTTAAGCTTACTGGAGTGGCAAATGGTAGCATAAGAAGTGGTGAGCTATACTGCCCCATGAGATTCAAGGAGCCTTTGGGAAGAAACCTTGCTCAGAAGATAGGCTGGGGAGGATGGTTAATTTTAGCGATTTTTGTGGTTGTTTCATGTTTTCTTTTGATTTCCCACATCTTTGATGCTGACTCTGATGCTGGCATTCCCTATGCAATATCTGGACAAGAGCAGATTTTGCCTGCTCTCTGGCCTGTGCAAGTGGTAGGTACAGAGCCATAGTCTGACCTGTGATTTGGCCCAGAAAGGGCTGATTGCTATGCAGTTGGGAGGACTTTTAGATGGGGTACAAAATTCTCCCATTTAAAATAACATGACTAAGATTGAACTCAGAAGACACTGTGCATGCATTTCTTTTCAAATGAGTGTTAAAAAATAAAAATTTATACTGTGGCCTGATACATAAAACTATAGACCAGTCTAGGGCTCCATTTTGCAATACTGGAAAGTAGTACATCTTGTATAAGAATACCTCTAATAGTATTTAGACGTTTCTCTCTTCTAAATCTATCTTTCCCTTTAAATAATGAATACCGTTAGAGGTATTCTTACACAAGGATGTACAGGAAGCATTTAGAAATATGAATCTGAAGCTTGGTAGAGACTGGAGGTGCATTTTCCATAGTCATAGGAACCTGAAGCCATTGGGATTGATGAGGTTGCATAGGAAATGGGTATGGAATGAACGGAAGAGAGGTATCCTTTTTACCATTGTGATCTAACTTTGTGTCCTTTTCTTGGAATGGAAGGTTTTCTTGCTAAGCTCTCCTGGGTCCCTGAAGCAGCAGAAGGGCAGATTCAGAACCATTTCCGTGGCCATTGCATGTGTTGTCTAGACTGCTGGCTCCTCATTCTTCTCTTTCCTAGATCACTTTTTGGGCTTCTCTTCCCTGCCTAACCACCCTATGTATTTGTGCTTCTCAGGATTCCCCTTTAGATACTTTTCTCCACTTATTTTGTACCCATTCCCTGAGTGTCCTCATTGACACAATTAACTTCAGTTTCCCCTTACCACTGACAATGCATCTTCAGCCTCTTCTGAACTTCGGACTGGTATTTCTAGATTGCTTCCTCGGTGTCTGCACCTGAATATGTCCCATGGGTACTTCAAACTCATGGCCAACACAGCATTAGAGATTTTCCACCTCTACTTCAACCGAACTGCTCTACCCAAACGTGAACCTCCTCCAGTTTTACCAGTTTTGAGTGCCCTGCAGTTCACCCAGGTGACCAAACCAGGAACCTGATGCTCACCTTCTCTGCCTTACTTCTGACATCTAATTATTCCACCGTACAGTTGTCTGTACCTCTATTCTATGTCTCACATTCATTCCCTCATATCTGTTAGTGCTGCTTTAGTTTAGTTCAGTCTCTCAGTATTTATCTTTGACCTATAACATAAAAATAATTTCCTAACTGGTTTTATGTCTCTAACTGCACTCCTTTCTAAATCTATCTTCCCTCTTAAGTAAGGCAATCTTCCTAAAATGTACACCAATTCATGGCACACCCTTGCTTAAAATACTTCAGTGTCTCCCTGTTATTTGCAGGATGAAGTTCAGACTTGGTGGCACACCGACAAGGCTGTTCAGTATCTGCTCTGCCCAACTGCCTTCCACCCACGCACCTCTGGCTGAGCTCCAGCTATGCCAGATTGCTTCACTCTCTGCTTTCTCATCTCAGTGTCTTTGCACCTGCTGTTCCTTCTGGTTTGGGAAGGTCAGTTTCTTCTGCACTTTCTTGACTGAATTCTACTCAGTCTTTAAGTCTACTCAAACGCCATCTCCTCTGGGAACCCTTCCTGATTGTTCTTGAAAGTCAAGTATTTAATCTTTGGTTCCTCTTTGGTTTCCTCTTGATACTTTAATTACATTATTTATCACACTGCTGTAATTATTTGTTTTTATGATGCCTTCCAGTATACTGTGAGCCCCCTAGTTTAGCATAGTTCATGGAACATAATAATGCTTAGGACATTTTAATTGATAAGTGAATAAACTTTACACTTGCCTTGTGGTTTTACCTGTGTAGGACATTTTCACCTCTTATTACATTTTGTCCTGATGACATCCCTGTGATGCAGATACTTTGTTTTTTCTGACAGATGAGGAAGTTGAGTCATAGGAGGAAATTGAGTCATAGAGATGATAGATTATTTGCCTACAGCCTCACAACTAACTTA
The DNA here is from genome assembly GCF_001604975.1 of Cebus imitator. Lineage (NCBI taxonomy): Eukaryota > Metazoa > Chordata > Mammalia > Primates > Cebidae > Cebus > Cebus imitator. The sequence continues at coordinate 216,885 of NW_016107649.1, forward strand.
GTAGCAGAGCTAGGAATAGACTCCCAAGTTTTCCTGCTTCTTGTATAGTCAGGCCTGGAATTAGATATGCGATTCTCCTTTTCAGTCATGCTGCCTTGGTCTTTTAACTGTTCCATTAAGTTCACTCATTATGTGGAAATGTGTGTATGTGTGTGTGTGTTTGTGGAACTCATAGTGACAGGTGAGAAATCTATAGCATTATTGATTCTTAGGATTGCAAATTAGGTCATTTGTTATTTTACAGATGAGAAAATTCTGTACCTGAGAAGTTCTCCACTTGCTATTAGTGCGATCATGTCTCCTTTCAGCCACATGTTCTCTTTCTTACTGCATTTTGGGCAGTCATCAATTCCATAGGACAGCCTTTTTTTTTTTTTTTTTTTGAGACGGAGTGTTGCTCTGTCACCCACGGAGTGCAGTGGTGCGATCTTGGCTCACTGCAACCTCCACCTGCTGGGTTCAAGTGATTCTCCTGCCTCAGACTCCCAAGTGGCTGAGATTATAGGTGCCCACCATAGGACAGACTTTGTGTGTTGAATTGCAAGAGTTGTTAGTAGGATTTGTTGAGACAGTAGGCAAGTTAAATCTTGAAAAGAGCCCATCCTCTGAGCAGAAAGAATGCCATTCCTGAGAACATTCTCAATGAAAGGCGCATGAAAGAGATAGGACCCAGAAGAGAAAGAATCAAATGATGATGTCCTTTCAGGGATTATCCCACTCTTCCAGATTGCATTACTTCTTTTCCAGTGAGCTTCATAGGTTCTTCAGTATGTATCATTTTGAAATAAAATGAAGGCATCTAATTAGTCTGAAGGATGAGGACTTCCTATTGCAAAGAAAGGTTTATTTCTATTGCAAAGAAAGGTATGTTCGTGATCGGAAGTGTTTTTGATGTCATGGTACAAATAGAGTATAAAGCATATTGGGCCTTGAGAGGACAGCATCCCGAATTACCTGGATAGAGACATGGAACTCATGTTAGTAGTAACACTGTCCCTTTGGCTGGACTCTTCCTCTCTGTACACATATGTATACATATAATAGCAATAATATAATTTTATAACCACATATATGTACATATATGTGGAAATGTCAATATATTTCATAGGGAACAAAAAAAAAAACATTTCACCAAAATGTCATTAGTGGTTAAATAATTCAGCATGAAGCCAGCAGGCAGATATCCACAAAACTTAATGCTACTCTTGCTTTTGAAAAACAAAAAAGGCTTTAAATATCATCACTCAAAGGTTGTTTTTTACTATTAACCCACACCAACCTGCTTCCTTTGAGTGAAGAATAATATACTTTAAAATATCTGTTGTGCCTTGAAAAAAAGTAAAATTTGCTATCTTCTAACTCCATTTAAGACTACTTTAGATTCCTTTTTATATAACAATAACTTGATCCTACTCAAAATACTTGGCACCTTTAGTGACAGAGTGGAATGTAAGAACACTTTAACAGATCTGAATGTGAGTCAACTCCAGTAGTTCTAAAATGAAGAGGTAGAGTTTTCAGTTCCTTTTACAGAGTTCACGGAAGATAAGAATACTGGGATTAACACAATAGGCTCCCTTCATTACACATGGCTGAATAAAGCAATTATCTGTCTATCAAGACTAGCAACTTGTACAACAGCATTAAGAAAGGGTGGATGGATAGGTGGATAAACGCTATTCCATTGGAAAGCAGTGCTGATATATGAGGTAATCCTTTGAGTTTAACTTATAAAAACTGTTTTATTTTGGAGTTTATATCATGTTACCCTTGCAGCTTAGAGAGAAATGATTTTTCAAAATATTGTTGACTGCATTTTTCAGTTTCTTACCCATCTGAGTTTTATTAGGGGGGTTATTTCAAAGACATCTCTTGTTTAATCATGTTTAAACAGTCTGTTTAAGACCTGTTATGTAGATATAAACACAATAGTCCTTTAATGTCATAAAACAGACTTCTGACAGACATTCCACATAACAGACATCCATCCATTATTGCTTAAGCTGCCGTTCCTTCCATGCCTGACCTGAGAGGGTAACCACAGAGCTCAGCTGAAAGCGTTCACGGGTTAGAAGACACTGACATGTGCCTATGTGCTGTATGAATGTCTAGCAAGCCGAGAATTGCAGAGCAGCATACAATTGAAGAGGTCTTAGACTAGATTAAAACTAAGTACCTTAAATCTGTTTTAATGGCTGTGTTTACATCTCCTTCTTCTTCATTCCTTTAAAAAAAGTAATCAGGTTTTGCAGGCGTTAAGAAAATCACCTCTTCTTGCCAGCTGGACTAGGTCCAGTTTAAGCAAGAAATTCTCCCCCTCCTTCTTTCTGTCTTTTTCTTTTTTCTTCCTCTGTGATCTTCTCTGCCATTCAGCACAGCAAGACCAGGCTGTGGGAGTTGGCTGACTTTTTCCTTGGTTATTACTTTTTAACATTTTCTTCCTGTTACAGAAATGAGAAAATTGAGAATGATGCTTTGCTGCTGCGGTAGTGAATGTCAAGAGAGGAGCTCTTTGCACTTTTTAATTACATCTGTGTAGTGTTTCTCTTTGCTTAAAACACACTCTGTCTCTCTGTTTCTCTGTCTCTGTCTCACTCTCGTCTGTCTCACATAAAATATGCACAAAACCGTAATAATGAAAGAGAAACAGAAAGGATTGCATGCTAAGGAAATTGAGCCAGGGTCCAGGAATTGCGTGACAGTCTGTTTGTAGGCTAGTTGTCACTGCACTCTTTGAAGAATAATCCCATCCATGTTTAGCTGGATTGGCAAATAAACAGTGATGCTTTTTGTTCAACTATGAAAACTGCTATTTCCATTGCTGAAAATGTTACTGCTAAAAAATTCTTTACATCTCTCAGTGGGGTCTCTATAAGTGTTAGAAACACAAAGAACTGTAGTATGTATGAACGTATTATAGAAAAAGAAGGCAAAGAAAATGTTTTCGGAACCAAAACACTCAAGTTTTACTACGTTTTGGAACTAAGGTGTAGACGTAGAAAAAGAGATGTTTTGTTCATTTCCCATAGTCAAGGGAGAGATGAAGATTCACGTGGCCCAGGATGGTGTGGACGTTGAGCTGTAATTAGTAGGAGAACAAGATGTGTTGTGATAAAACGGAGTCAGAGAGATGGGGCATAATATAATAACATCTTTGAAGTAAACTTCTGCACTTTTTCTTAATGTGTCCTTCTGTTCTCTTTGCTTCAGGTTTTCTTCTTCTTTCCCTCAGTGGCAGTCTGGTAGGAAAAAAAGGAGGCTCAGGCAGTTTAGGGAACTGCCTCCCAGTGTCACTGCCTAGTTCCGTAACTTCAAAGCTAGTCTCAGTCTTTTCCTGGCCATTAATTATTTTTCTAAAATGAAGAATCTGGTCTGATGAAATCCATATTCTCTTACAACTCTGAAAACTCCTAATTCATATAATTTTACTCTGAATTGGAATATAAGGAGGGATGGAAGCATCCCTTGGAAACAACAGGCAGACAAATTTGAGTAGTAGCTTTGAAATGAGAAAATATCAGTAGATTTGTAATAAAGAAACATAGTAGGTTAGAGGTGTATGAGGACATGGGAGAGGAGCTGTGGCAAAGTTAGCTAGGGACCTGGTTAGCTCTTTTTTTCTGCCTGCAAAAAGTATTACTTCTCTTGTATATTTCCATGATGCTTTCATCTGGTCTTAAAAAAATTTTTTTTTAAATCCTTTTTTGCTTCCTACCTCCTATAAAGTTTCTTTTTCTTCAGATGTCTCAAGTTTTTTGAGTCCATTATCTCAAGAAAAGGGATTATACTCTAAGCACGTGTTTATTATAATTTATTCTCTGAAGTGTGACTGATATTGGCACACTCTGATAACTGTCCTTTCTCCCAGACACTGTATCCTTTGATTGTTGTGATTCATAACAGCCTAAAATCTAAAAGTTATATAGGAACTTGCATTTATAGACATTCAAATTAATAACATACAGTTCTTTTATTTATGTATGTATTCAAAGATCTCAAATTCTTTAACCCTTAGAAGCCTAAATTTTGAAAGTAACAGGCCTTTACTTCTCTCTTGCACAAGTCTAATTGTATTTAAAAATGACTACATATAAAGCTGAGATAGTGAACTTTATGTCACTGACCTAAATGGGTGCCTTTTAGTATTAAAAGAAAGCAAATTCAGCGTTTAACATTTTTTTCTATGAACAGGACTCCCTAGAACATTTCTATGGAGTCTATTGCTTAACCATATAATTATGTCTCTCGAGTAGATTATATTTTTCTTCCCATAATTATGTTTCCCCCAAGAGACTGGAAAGGCTTCAGACCTCTCTTGGGTGAAATTGCTCTTCCTCTCTTCTCTCTTGATAAATGCTGAATCCTACCTGCCTGACTCTGTTTAAGAGCCGAAAAAGGACTCTCAAAGATATGTGGTAGTGATTACGGTTTTTTTTTTAACTTTAGAAATTGGTTTATATATTAAGAGGGGCCCTTAGAGAGAAGCTCTGTTAGCTCATTTTTGAAATGCCATCAGAGAAGAATATTCTGGAAGCAGATTTGTTTATGATCTGTGGTCCTCTGAAGCCACACACTAGCATTGCCCTAGGGCTGTCTTAACTCACGAGCTATCCTGTGTCATATTGCATGGCTATTAATTTCCAGTGGCTCAAAGGGCTAGAGGCCTTAAACATGAAGACAATTTCTTAGTCCATTTCTTTATACTAGTCCAGAAATAGTTTTTGACCTGAATCAGACAGTGTACTCTTAGGAAAAAAGATGACTCAGCAGCCTTTCCCAGCAAAGATTATAGACTCATCAATTTTACTGTGGGAAATGTTTCCCAATAACCAGCTTTTTTTTTCCCTGTCCTCTTTGTCTTCACTGTACAAAAGTACAGATAATTTTAAATTTATCCATGTTCTTATTTATGAACTCAGCAATCATTTATATTGTGTGACTTCTCTTTTCCTAGGCTCTAAGTTTGTGCTAGATATAAAACGTGACACCCATCCTTAAGGGGTTCTCAGTCAAGTCTAGGAAAATCTAAGATAATAGAGTTTGAAATTTTGTATAAATATTTTATGTCAATTCATAGTAAGTTAATGCTTACTGAATGCCTACTGCACCTAAGCATAACCACATGTGGTAGACAAAAAACGGTCATAGCTGCTCTCAGCTTGCTGGGATGGAAATCAGAGGGATCATGAAGGCTCTTGAGACAGGAAACATCAGAATAATGTGATGACCAAGTTGAACTTGGAAGGGATTTTGCCAAATGGAGTTGATGGCGAGTGGTTGTTCCAAGTGGAGGGGACAGCTTGGGCAAAGGCATGGGGTGTCTTTGGACTGTGAATAGACCAGTGTGAGTAGAGCACAGGCCAGGAGCTGTACAGTTGTAGCCACTGGAAATGAGAGTGACAACGCATATTGCGAACATATTTTCCAGGTCCTTGTTTGCTGGGCTCAGGGGGCTCTATTTAATTCAATAGACAATGGAAGACAGTTGAAAAGTTTTGAGCAGGTAAGTGATGTGAATGTTAGGACTTGGGGGCATAGAGAATTTTAGAAATTATGGAAATGAACTCTTCATTTTTGGTAGATGAGGAAACTGAGACCAACAGGATTCCATTTTGACGCCCTTCCAAATATGCCAGGCTGCTCCTCTGCTCTATTAGCCACAGGTCAGAGGGTAGGAGGGTTCTAGTAGGGGCCCATTCCTGAAGAAACTATAAAAGTGGGCTTAAGTGGATGATGGGGGTCTAAGAAAGGAGGCAACAAAGATATGCCTAAGCTGGATTCTGAGTCTGGGAGACTAGAAGGTGGTGATGATGGAAATAAGGAAATCAGAGGAGACGCTGGTTGGGACAGCTCGAGGAGGCAGGGATGGGCAAAGGGCTTAACTAAACATTACAAGAGTATAGGTCTTTGATTTCCAGACATTCACAAACCAGCAGTGAAATGTAGTCATCTGAAAGTAAACAGAGGAGCAGACTTTCACTTTTCTCAATAGTATTTTCATTTTTACATGTGTGTAGGAATGCAGAAAATCAATGGTTTTAATCTAGAGCCTCAATAGTTATAAAGTATGTGGATAAGAACTTTGTGTGGCTTCCCTAAGAACATACTTGAGTCCGTGTAATCTGTGCTATTGCTTTTGCTGGAAACCACCAACTAAGCTCCATAAGATACAATAAGGCTCATCCTTAGTAGCAGAATTCTAGTAATTACATGTGGAATGGAATCGTGACTTTAAAATTAGTCAACTGGTTCCCTAACCCTTTCCTACACACACAGTGCTTCATGTAGCACTTTTAAGATAGATGAGAAGTGAAGAGCCTCATTATTTTTTTCCAAAACTGCTGTGGAATAGCAGCTCTGTGGACATAATGACTGATTTTCTCTGAGAAATAGTAATTCTGATGAAAGTCCTCTCTTCTCTTCCTTTTTACTGCAAGGATCATTGTCACAACATTCTGAAACTGTTACATCCTGTGGCCTGAGCCCTAGAGCACTGGACCAGACTTTATTTAATCACATACTTGGTGACAGCAAAATTAGCTCATGTCTCCCCAGGCAACCCTCTCTTCCACTGAAGTCTGAATGCATGGTGGATGAGGCTCATGGACTGCCAAAGTATGGTTTTATTAATCAAGAGAGCTGTCTTTTCTTTTTTTTTTTTTTTGAGATGGAGTTTCACACTTGTTGACCAGGCTAGAGTACAATGGCACAATCTCGGCTCACCACAACCTCCGCCTCCTGGGCTCTAGTGATTCTCCTATCTCAGCCTCCTGAGTAGCTGGGATTACAGGCATGTGCCACCACGCCCGGCTAATTTTGGATTTTTAATAGAGACTGGGTTTCTCCGTGTTGGTCAGGATGGTCTTGAACTCCCAACCTCAGGTGATCCACCCACCTTGGCCTCCCAAAGTGCTGGGATTATAGGTGTGAGCCACTGTGCCCGGTTGAGAGCTGTCTTTAATCCCTAAATATGTGTTAGCCCTTCTAAATAAGAGGGACATTTTTCTACAGATCACAGAAAGTACCACTTCCTTAAACTTTATATTATTGGACTATATTATGTTAAAAATAGTCCATATTCAGATTTTCTCGACTGATTCCCAATCATGGCATTTTAGTGATTGCCCCCACCACAGCCTTTCTTCAGTTATATTTAATTGCTTTCTCCCCCACTAGACTGTGAACTCCTTGAGGACAACGATATTATCTTATATATTCTTCTATGCCCTCCTTCTCACAATACCATAGTGAGGCTTTCATGTAGTAGATACCCAGTGCACATTAGCTGCACTAACTGACCCAAATATGGACATGGTACTGATTCCTTATTGATGCTCTATTACAGATCTTCTTTTAAACTTTATTTAAAAATTATGTTTTAATGATACTTAGAATACAAGTAGATACCTAGGAAATGTTTAATCTCAAGTTAAAATACTACAAAAAGATGAGCTGCCAAACGTCATGCCCTAGTGATCAGCAAAATGTCTCTGCTGTGCCACGTTAGGGTAGACTGGGCATCACATGGCACACTCTTCATGAAAGATACCTTGTTTTCTCTAAGTGCATTTTGACATTCTTCGGGGCGCTCTGACTGGTGCAGTGTGTCAGGTTGTGGATATAGTACAGAGAATATACTAGGTTCTGGCTAGGGAGCCATGTTGCTTTCTAAAATTGTTAAACATTTCTCAATCAACTTTCATAAAAATGGGCAAAATGGGTTGCACTCACACAGTTTACTTTTCTAGTTCACAGACCACATTTCAGAGTCTTTGTGTGCCAGTTTCAGATGTGTGATTTTTGAAAGCAGAAGTTATAATGGTAGTATTACTAACTCGCTGTGGGTAGGCCACAGTAGGGTGATTAGCTAGACTATGGCTTAGGGACTTAACTGTTGTTTCTCATTTGTCTTTGCTCTAAGGATGTGTGAATGCTGTGACCTTTTGATTATGATTTCTTCTTGTGCCCCAGAATTTATTGCAACAAAAGTCATATTCAGCTAAACATACTCAACTTTTTAAAAGAAATGTTTTCTGAAAACTACTTTTCTTTTGCTTTTAATTTTCAATTGATTTTTGATCTTGAGTTCCCCTGAATGACTGCTGTTGAACTCTTATGATCTGAAATAAGCTGGTTGGCAAGGGAAAGAAAACAACCTAGACCAGCAATCAGGAAAACTGAGTTCTGGTCCTGCCATTAAGTATATGAAGTATATGGCTTTGGGTAAGGCACTTCCTTTCTCAGGGACTCAGGATCCTCATCCATAGAAGAAGTACATTGCTCTACACTTTAGCGTCTAAATGAATTCTATTTTCTTTTTCATCGCTCTAATTTTCAGTGACTTTCAGCAATGCTTAAGAATTACAGTGAAAGCAAATAGGTTTTCCAGAAAGAAAGCAAGTTTTCACTTAAATGAATGTCCTTTAGTAAAATTTTGTAGGAAGCACCAATAAGGGCTTGTCTCTAGAGATGGGTTTTGTCCACTAGAGTCACTAGATTGCCAAACAAGAGCTTTTTTGGTGAAAAATGGTGGTACAATATGCTATCCTGGGCCAGAAAATTTTCTTTCAATCAAGGAATTTATGTAAAAGAGGAGAATATTCATTCACTCACTTACTGCATAAGTATTTACTGAGCGCCAACCGTGTAGCAGGCACTGAACTAGGTTGTGAGATTACAGCTGTAAACAAGACAGAGCACTCATTCTCATGAGACTTACAGTCTTACAGGAGAGACAAAAATAAATACACAAGATAATTACAGATTGTGGTGACTGCTGTAAAGAAAATAAAGAGAGGGTGTGCTCAAGACGGTGGGAACCCACTTTGGTTATGGGAGACAATCAAGGCCTTGCATTGGATCTGGTGTTCATTGTGAGGTATAAGGCATAAGAAGGAATGGGCCTTATAAGGAATCGGGGAAGAGCATTTCAGGAATATGGAAAGGTCTTGAGATGGGAAACTGAATAGGAGACAGTTTTTCAGCTGCCCAGAGAGAGGTGTTAGGGTCTTTGGCCAAGGTTGTACCTACTTTCTCTACTGAAATGGAGAGAACTGAATGGATTTGACATATAGTATTGAGATAGAAATGACAGGACTTGGTAATGGATTGCATGTGGAAAGTGAGACAGAAGGAGAAATCAAGGAACATGTCTATGCCTTTGGCTTAGGAAACTAAGTGGCTCGTGCCATTTACTGAGATGCGGAACTACTAGAGAGGAACAGGATGTTTTTGGAGGGGAGAATAAAAAACATTCTGTTTTGAATATACTGCATTTAAGATGCCTTTGGAACACCCCAGGGAAGGTGTCAAGTAGGCAGTGGAACACACAAACCTGGAACTAAAGACAGAGATCAGGGCTCGACCCAGCAAAGGGGGAGTCATTGGTATAAATAGGTGGTATTTAGTGCATGAAATTGAGATAATCTTGGGCCGTGGTTCTCAATCCTGGCTGCACACTGGATCATGAGGTGAGCCCTTAAAAAAAGAAGAAGACCTTTTCCCCAGGTCCCATTTTCAGAAATTCTGATTTAATTGATCTGATGTCAGGCCTGGACATCCATCTGTTTCAGGGAATTGTCTTACTCAGCAAGGATGGAAGGACTTGGGGAGAAAGTGCAGCTAGAGAAGGGATCCAGGACTGAGGTTTTGCATAGAGTCTCAAGTATAATACAGGAGTTTTCCATTCTTTTTTTTTTTTTTTACATGTGATTTTACATGTCAAACCATAGTTGGTGCTTCTTAGATGGCTAAAATACTGAGGATTTAGCATTTCAATCTCTCATATTATAACACATGATGTGTTGCTCAGAAGAAGGATGCAAGAATTAATTAGGTATTTTGATATGCTCCATATTTCTTTCTTTTCTTTTTTTTAAATTGCATTTTAGGTTTTGGGGTACATGTGAAGAACATGCAAGATTGTTGCATAGGTACACACATGGCAGTGTGAAATACAGGAGTTTTCCTTGGGATGAGGTTTGGTCCTCATGGCACTATGACAGAGTACCCTGTCCTTGCCTTAGTCAGTGTGTCCTTGGTCATCCATGTTCTTGATTTCTGAAGGAATGGCTTGGGTGCTGAGGATTTAAGTACTCCTTCTTTCAGCCCGTCATTCGAGTGTTGCCCTGATGTGGTTTAGTGGTAACAGGTATTTGTCATAGTTGGAATGTGAAGAACCTGTTTGACTTTTGCTCTTCAATGTACTTCTTATATTATGAAGAGGAGATTTTGTTGTGGTTGCAGTGGTGGCTGTGAAGGGGCAGATATCTACAAAGAAAAATGCACATGTTTTTGTATACATGCATCTGCGGATAAATGTTTCCTGAATTATTCTAGGGTGCCTGTAGATACTTGGAAGCGCTCTTTGAACGCTCCAAAAGGTCCAAAAGGTCATTGAGGCTTTTAAAATTTCACCGGCTTTAAAATTTTTCACACTGACCAGTGCTAGTTTAAGTCCTTTATTCTTGTCTGTAATGTCTCGTTACTCCTGAAAGCACTGGGCTAAGAGAGAGTGAAAATGCACTCACACATGTACAGCCTGCGCTCACATCTCACACAGCCTCTAGGAAAGCCTAATGAAAAGGCTATAGAAAGCAGAGGCAAAGCTTATTAAATTTTCTTGTGACCCGTGGCCCACGTAAAGTCCCAGTGTATAAAGGAACCATGCAAGATCATGTAACCCTCCCCTTAGCCCTCAGGGATCCTGCCATGCCAAAAATATGGCCTATTAAGAAAAATAACTTCCAGGACAATTCCGTAAGCTTTCTTGTTAATGTTTACAGCTGTATCAACACCACACCAATGCTATGTGTGTGTGTGCGTGTGTGTGTGAGTATGAGGAACAGACTCCATGGATCTGTGACAAGTACTATATAATTCCCTATTGTGAAACTAGTTAGACCCAGCAAGATGTATGGTTGGAAGTTTGGTGAGTTAGGTTACAGCCATTTGTTTAGGATAAGCGGTGAATTCTTAACTTTGTAATTGAATCCTTGTTGCTACTTCTGCTTATGTTGAAAGCCAGCCTTGGCACCTCACTGGGCTGAGTTCTTAGCCGTCTCACTCTATGTTATCTGAATATTTTCAGCCCTCTATAGCAGCTGGAAGAGGAAGGGAAGAGAAAGCTAGAATACCAGCACTGATGGTGCTTCATGATGAATGGAAATTCAGTCAACTCGGACGAGGGCTATGTCCTTGTTGAAGCTGAGCTGGTCAGCAGCTGAGGACCATAAGCTAGTTGTTCTACCTCTACACGCCTCAGTCACTTCCTAGGTGAACACATTGCTTGCCAGGCTCTAGGACCTGTTTTGGGTCACCTATAAAAGTCCTCTAGGGATCTAAAATCTATTTGTAATCTGGATACAACACATTAATGGTGGGGAAGACAACCGTTAACAATGAATTTCTCTCATTTTTCCATTATTTTTCTCCTAGGTCTAGTCACTCTGTTATAGCAGATGCCCAAAAACTTGCACTGGCAGGAAATAGGGTGGTGGGTGCGTTTCAGTTAATGGGTCTAGTTGAAACACGTTTGGCCGTGGAGACAGCTACACTCATATTACCAAGCCCTGGCTTCCTATCTGTTTTCTTTGGGCTGGGTAGGCAATGAAAAAGGAGACAGGAAAATACATTTTGGGGCAAATAAAATAAGGAATTTGTCTTACGAAGACAGCTTATGGTTGGGAAATTCTAGTGTTCAATTTAACCCTATCCTGATGCATTCCTCTTGTTCTGTATTAAGTGGAAGCTAAGGCGTTTGCGCTACCCATGGCGTAGTGAAAAACTCCCATGCTTGAAGGCTTCTCATAAACCTTCCTCAAGGTTTTTTCTTTTATGAACAATATTCTAATTCCCTTGGTTTCTCTTCAAAGGGCAAACTCTTAATCCCATCATCATCTTAATGGCTCTTCCTCGAATCAGCTTCAGTCACTTAATATTTATACTAAAATGTTGGGGCAGCACCCCAGGGCCTCACTGGCACGGAATCTGGAGGAAGGGATCCACAGTCCATTTCCGTTTCTCTAATGGGCATTGAATTTGTCCCCAATAGCACCCCCCTATAGATTTCCTCTACTATGGCACACCCAGATTCAGATGCTTTTCCGTTATACTTGCACCAAGACACTAGCATGTCTTTTGTTAAGAATGATTTGATGATTTTTAAAAGGTCTTAGTACCTTGGGTTTATTTTAATTTTGCGTATTTCTCTAATACTCAGAATTTCCTTAGGCTTTAGGCTTGAATAAACTAGAAGAGCGATAGAAAGTTTTTTTTTTTCCTCCAAATAATGGATTGTCACAGTCACATGTTTACTCAAAGAGTATATTTCAGCTTCTTTTCCAAAACCACAGTAGTGGATTTAAAATAAGAAAGCATTCTCTCTGATTTAGCAGAGTTTATTATATGCTTTCCAGCTTTGGCATATCACAAAATATCCAGATTCCTCTTGAGAATTTGAGTTTCCCTGCTTACATTTCTGTTTTTCTATTTCTAAAAGGGGTTTAGGTTTGAGTTTTAATTTCCAGAAAAGAGTAGTTGTAACATTAAAGAAAAGTCACTATGGTCATTGTGGAAATTTCTTTTTGACAAATGTGTTTGTCTGTGTCTCTGCTCCAGCTTTGTGACATTGTGGCTTACACACTTGGACTCTCTGAACTTTCAGAGGGGTTTTCCTCCATCTTGAAACAAGCAAATACCCCCAGTACACACCTCTCCTGTTTTTTCACTGAGAGGGCCAGAGAAGGCGCCTAGTATCCGGCCTCTCTACTGATGCTTGACTCCAAGTTGTCCTCTGAGACCTCAGCTCTCCATTTATGAAACAGAGCTAGGAATGCTGGCCACCAGTTACTGCTTATAAAGCAATTTGAAATGGAAGGCATTGTGTAGACACGTCATTATATATTAGTATTGATAATTCCTTGGCTTAAACTCCCAGTTTGTATGTTCACATATCTATTTAGCATGGTCAATTGTTCAGCTAATTAATATGCTTTTATTTTATGATTTGCTATTTCCAGGGCACAGACAGAAGCTTGATGACTCTAAACCTAGTTTGTTCTCTGACCGCCTCAGTGATTTAGGGCGCATTCCTCATCCCAGTATGAGAGTAGGTGTCCCGCCTCAGAACCCACGGCCCTCCCTGAACTCTGCACCAAGTCCTTTTAATCCACAAGGACAGAGTCAGATTACAGGTAAGACAGATTCATAGGTTTCACTTGCATAGATGCCGGCAGGCTGGGGGTGAGGGGCTACCAGAGGAGATGTGTTCTCTTCAAAACTCCTGGAGCTGTGAAGTGGCTTATTATTAAAGAATTAAGACTTGAAGACATTGATTTCTTCTTTTTTTGTTAAAAAATTTTAACATTCAATAACTTGGGGATAAAATTTTGGGGGATATTTCTAAGAATGCTCTACTCTGCAGCAATGTCAGTCTGTACCCTGGTGGAATGGTAATAATGCACTTTGGGAGAATGTTTGTTATAAGTTTCTCTATTGTATCCAGGTGGTGCAGGGGATAACATCACACCTTTACTATTAGAAAATTAGTGTTACCGTCTCAGATTTGGGCTTACATTTCTTACATGTATAACTATTTCATTAAGTCTGTTTGAAAATTGCCCAGGGCAAACAGGAAGCCTTGATTGGTAGTTATAAGGCAAGGTCAATGAGTGGCTCATCGGGCATACAGAATTCACTTCTGATTCACATTTAGCTCTGGTTCCTCATTCGACATTTCTCTTTATAAATTCTAGTCAGCTACTTACTTTACCTTTCTTCTGAGAAATTAACATCGGCATTACATTACCGACTAATCATTCACATGTAGTGCATTGAGATCCCCAACTCTTTTCTTTTTGCCTCATTTGTGCAAAAACAGATTTTATTTAATGACTAGTTTGAAAGCTTTAAGGTCATGATGACAAGAGAGTGTATTAATTATTATAAATCTTTAATTTGCAGATAAAATTATTGAGAGCTGAAAGGAAGTTTACATGTCATCTAGTTGCTATCATTGGTAGAGGTGGACTAGAATAGAGGGAAAGTAAGTCAAAACAAAATGTATAATAAACCCTTGACAGGGATCGTTTTTATGGTTAGATTTTTGTCTATAGTGGTTAGGCTTGAATGTTCTTAATGGTCTCAAAACATAATTGTTTATAAACAAAATGACCTAGCTCTCCTTCTCTCCTGCCCATATTATATAAATGTATTCTTGGATAGTTACCTAGAGCAGGTTTCACTTTCTGTGAATGTATGTATTTTAGTGTGAATGTATGAGTTTGCATGAGTGTGTATTTTTTAAAAAATATGGAATTATAAAAATCAAACATCTAAACACTAAAGATAAGCAGACATCTGCATTAAGGAAGAACATTATTGCTCTTTGAAGAATGGCCATGTTTTAAATGATATAAAACTTTAAACATTGATATGTGGAAGTTAAAAGGTAAATGTGTTCACGAGACACAGCCAGTCTTTGATAAAAATGCAAGGTTAAAATTCACACTAAGTTGTGAATTTGAAGCTTGTAGCTATGGGTGCTGGAGTTGGAGACTACAAAAGATGGGAGTGTGGGAGGTGTGGTGAGAGTTGAAAAATTACCCATTGGGCACAATGATTGCTGTTTGGGTGATGGGTACACTAAAAGCCCAGACTTCACCCCTATGCACTATATGCATGTAAGAAATCCGTATTTATACCCCCTGAATATATGTAAAAAAATAAAGTAATAGACTATTCATTAAGGCACATAATAGCTTTCCTTTTTGTCTTTATAGTAATCTTTAAACTGTGTGTGTGTGCGTGTGTGTGTGTGTGTGTTTGTAGAAGTATATGTGTATATATACCTGTTTATATATGATTTGTAATGGATTTACGATGACTAATAAAAATATATATAAATATATGTTCTATGATTTGGCAACCACTGGCTTTTTAAATGTTTAATTTCTGTATTCTAATCTTTAACTGTTTGCTATTTATGCTGTTAATGACTAATGCTTTAGAAATGGCCTTTGGAGCCTGTGTGTTGCTAGAGTCACTTAAGAAGTTGCTTCTCTCAAGGCTTTGTCCTGAAATCTAAAGATGAGATCATAAGATAGATCTAGAGGACATTTTAGAACCTAAAGGTACCTTAGATATCGTGAAACTAATGGCTGGGAAAATTATGAAGAAGGTCTATGTTTTTGCAGCATCCCCTGCTAGCAGATACGTGTGCAGAGAGTGAGGCTCCGAGGAGGTGTGGGGCTTGCCTGTACCACAAGTGCATCTGAGCAGATGGGGAGTGTGGCCACCTCTGCAGGCCTGGCCCTCCTCCCGTTGTCAGCTTCTCTTCACCGTTTTCCCTGTTGGGAGGCTTAGGAAGTTAAGCTTCTTGTCTGCAGTTGCACAGCCAGTTACTGGCAGGACAGAGAACACATCCACTGGATACATTTCTGAAAACGAAAATACAAAACAAGTGATGTTCTAGGTACTGATAGCTTCTTGGAATTTTTATGAGTGTTAGTTCCCTTCATTTTGGGGTTATAGTAGTAACAGAATTGATTTATAGACTAGTCTTTTTCTTTTTCAACATCCAGTAGGTATTGGACCCAGCAACTTTTTGAAACTTTCAAAATTTCTAGATGTCCGCATATATACTTGTCACCCCTATCCACTCTTGACCATGTGAGCTTTCTTGAAATGTTTTCATATCGTGAGTGACATAATGCCTGTATCTGTCTATAACCAAGGGGGTGCAGTGTTCTACTGTGACCCAATTTTTAAAGGAAAACCCAGGAACATCTGAAACAGCAGCAACATGAAAATGAATTGAATAGATTTAATTTTTTAATCTGGATTGATATCCTTGTTTATTCAATAAGTATGATTTGGGGCCTACCACATGGAACAAGTTGGGTCTTCGGTAATATGGAGAAAGAGAAAAGCGCTGCTCTCGAGTTCTAGTTGAAGAGATAGCTATCCTCCCCAGCCCTGGCACACCACATCCTGTGCCCCAGCTGTAATACCATTCCTGAGTACACATGCTTCTCTCTGCACCCCTTTACTCAGCTAGCGCATCTACAGTATTGCTGTCTGCTGACAAGAGTCCATCCATCCTGCAAGCCCACTATGTTGTCTTCTTCAGGAAAAGAGGTTCTGGAACCTTTATCCAAAGGTGGTGTATCCACCCTCTAAGCTTTAGTTAAGATTGCCTTATTTTAAGGACACTGTGTATTCACCTTTTCTACCCTGCTGGACTGTAAATTCTTTGAGGGATTTATTACAGGGATTTGTTTTCTTTTGTGACTAGCCCAGTGACAGTTTCTCATTAAATGTGAATTATTGAAAGTTCAGATGAGAGGAAATCAGTACAAGAAGGGTTGAGAGGATATCATGTCCACCTTAGTAGCATTAACTCTTCTTTCTGATTTCCTGTCCTGGGGTGTCATTGTTCCTCAGTGATGGACAGCAGCTTACATCACATTTCAACAAAATATTTACATAGTTAAACCATTCAGTTTTATTCCAGTTTAGGGTCAATGTAATTGCATGATTAAATTTAAAGTCTTGCCTGTAATGGATTTTGTAACTTCTTTGCAATATGCCATATCTGCATTTTAGTTCATGTAATCCTTTGGACAAGACATTTGTAACAGGAAGGGCCCAGTTACCTCTCTCTGATTGGCTTGCCACTCTTGATATCTCAAGCTCTTACCCCACAACTGTAGATAATCATCATGGTCATATAGTCCCTTCTGGTTCTCCTACTTGCCAACATAAAAGGCAGAAGACGTCTTTAAACTGCCAGAAGAGTGAAATGAAATTCACAACCATGAATTGAAGAAGTTACAAGCATTTAGCATTTCATGTTAGCCTTCTCCCATGTCTCTTGCAATTCTGAGGGCCAAAAGTTGTAGCCATGTAGTGGCTAGAACCTGACTGAAGTGGTTCCCACCTGACTTCAGTCTGATTCTATATTCCCTTCCTGGTGTCTTTGCAGTGCCAGTCTGATGGTGATACTTGCTGGAAGTCTTTAATGGCTGATATTCAGCTGAAGGCCCAGGGCCTCCCCACAGCTTCCTGGGGAAGGTGCTTCCTCTAGACCTCTTCTTATCATTCAGACATCTGCTGCTTGTCTCTAGGGGCCAGGAAACACCAGTCTGTCACAAATGTTCACTTCTTTTGATTCAGAAAGCGGTGATAGCAGTAGACTAAGGATATGATGTAAGGAGATATCACTTAAGATAGCTTTAAACTTGTTATCCTCTAGATGGGTCAGCTACACCTAAAATATAATGCTGATTCGGGGCCTTGGGTTTGGTGGATTGGGACATTCATCTACTTTTAGTGTGGGGGAATGTGCTGCTATTCTGTTATTCATTTATTCAAAAAATACTTAATGAGTGCTTACTGTCTGCCAGGCACTGATGCAAGTGAGTGAGAGAGACACAGCTTCTGCTCACAAGGAGCTTATATTTTAGTGTCAGATATAGTCAATAAATAGTTAAATATGTATACATATAGGACAATCTCTGATAATAATAAATGCTGGTGAGAAAATGAAATAGGATAATTGATAGAGAACAACTTGGGGAGGGAAGGAGCTAATTTTGATTGGAAAGTTGAGAAAGGGTCCTTTGAAAAGCTTTGAAGATCTGTGAGGACTGACATTTAAGGCAGTAGAAAACTCATGCAAAGGCTAGATTATGGGGAGTCTTAGTGGGGGCCACAATAGTTTCTTAGGTTTAGTTCTGATTGTAGTGGGGTGCTAGTGTGGTGGGGGATGTGAAGCAAGGGAATGACGTTATGTCACTTACATGCATAAATAAAACCTGTTTGGATGCTGTGTGAGGGGACTTCGAGGGGCTAAAGAATGAAGCAGAATTATGTTAAGGAAGATGCTGCAGTAGCCCAAGACAGTTAATGGTCATAGCAATTGGGATGGAAGGACATGGAAGGATTCTGAATACTCTCTTTTATTTTTTTGAGACTGAGTCTTGCTCTATTAACCAGGCTGGAGTGCAGTGGCATGATCTTGGCTCACTGCAACCTCTACCTCCCAGGTTTAAGTGATTCTCGTGCCTCAGCCTCCTGAGTAGTGGGATTACAGGCACCCTCTACCATGCCTGGCTAGTTTTTATACTTTTAGTACAGATGAGGTTTCACCATGTTGGCCAGGCTGGTCTCGAACTCTTGGCCTTAAGAAATCCACCTGCCTCGGCCTCCCAAAGTGCTGGGATTACAGGCGTGAGCCACCGTGCCTGGCCCTAAATACTCTCATTTTTTAAATAGGGAGTTCACAAGTCTCACTGATGGTGAGGGGAAAATAGGACTTCAGAGTTTTGGCCTGGGCAATTGAAGGATGGTAGAGCACATTTACTGATGTGGGGAAGACTCAGGGTGGATAAGGTGGAGTGGGGCTGAGGAGCTCAGAGAAGCAGTCGGGTGGAGGAAAGAAGATGCTAAGAAAGAAGAGGCTGAGCATTCTCACGCCTACAGTGGCTCATAAAACTACCTCTGCAGATACCCAAAGGATTTCCCTTCTCATGATTCTTCCTAGGTTGCAGGGTTCCCTTTAGTGATTTCCTTTCTCCTTTAAAAGCAGCTCTTGATTCTTTTGAGTCTTGGTTGTTCTTGTAAGCAGTCAATGGAAGTTGATTTTCCCTGCATGTAAATGCTAGAAGGAAGTAGATGGGACATTTTTTTCCTTGGTTCGGACTCTTATTTGCCCTTCACCCAGGAGTAGATTCTGGACATTTCTGCATAGGCTGCTAGATATTCTATCATGTTATTTATTGTGACTTTCTCCTTTGTAATGGAAAAGCAATTCATTTGAAGTTTCACTACTGTTTTTTTAAATTTTAGATTAATGTGTTACTGTATTTCATGCTTTTGTCTTTCCCTAGACACTTGTCCTTATCTTGTTTTTCCAAACAGATTTTTATTGTTTCTTCAAAACTCAGATCAAATGCTGCCACCTCTGCCGAGCCTCTTCCAGCCTACCCAGGCAGAGTCGAGTCAGGCTCCCCTGCCACCTCGTACAACCCTTGATTATATCTTGTTCCATGTGTTGATGACTACTGTTCACATGTCTGTCTCCTCCATCAGATTTTGGACTTCTTAAAGTCTAGGGCCATATTTTGTTCATCTTTGTGTGCCCCATTGTCTTAAACAGTACGTGCTTACTACGTGACTTTTGCTTTGGTGACCAGTGTATAAATGGGTCACGGACTTCTTCAGGAAGTGTGACCCACGATTATCCTAGCCTTAGTATTTTTCTAGTGTCTGTTTGATTGAATTACTATTAGTTACCATTTATTAAATACTTACCATGTGCCAGGCATTGTTCTAATGAGTTTAACTCATACATTCCTCATAAGAGCTCTCTGAGATAGGTGGTATTAATATGGAAACTGATGGTAGAGAGGTGGAATAACCCACCCAGAGTCTCACTTACTACTCATAAGTGGTAAATATAGAAATTAAAGGCAGATCTCCATAGTGCCATGGCCCTGTGTACTTACCACCAAGTACTCCTGGGAAGCTGAAATGTACTTTTATCATGGCTCAGCTTCCTCCCATTTCTGTACCTCACTTTCATTTATGCAGTTCTTTACCATTTACAAACCAAAGGCTTAAAACAATTCTAGAAGTACATATTTTACAGATGGAAGAAACTGATTCTGGAGAAATGACTTGCGGGAGGCCACTTCAGCTATTCCAGTTGACTGTGAATTCCAGATTCTTAGCAGGCAGTCACCTTCATCCCTGTTGGGCTTGTTGCCAACAGTCTAAGTGACATGTGTCCTGCAGGACTAATTTCTTTTTCTTCTGTCCATTGGACATTATTTAGGATACTTAGAGTATTTTCATAAAAGGGAGTTAGCATTAGGAATATCTAAATTATACTTTAAAATGCAATATAATCATTTAAATGATTAAATTCCAATTATAGAAGGCATGTATTTAAGGTAAAATCCACCTGCCAGATATCCTGTCTAATGATAATCTTAGCAGCAGTTACTGTGACTGAAGTGGTTTGCACCTAACTTCAGCCTGATTCTGTATTTCCTCAGAAAACAGAGCTCCTTTAAAAATTAAGAGGACCTCAGCCAATTAGGCCATTGGGATTAGGCAGTGTATATATTTGGCTGTCCTAGGATTCCACTGTGCTTGTCCCAAAACATTGACTAGTGTAATCCTTTCAGAAATCAGAAAGCTCAGCTGAGTTGCATGTGTCTCAAGTTACTGTTCTGTTCAAGTGCTGAGTGACCACATGATTCTTTAATGTGAAACAAGTTGGGAGGTGAAGTGGGCCTGGGGTGACGGTGGCTGTGAGTGTGAGGGCAGACGGACCCACAAGAGGCGCAGGGACTGTTGGGGTGGGCAGGAAGAATGGTGGCAGGGTACCAGCAGTATGGGTGTGGAGGAGAGTGGGAGTCAAGTGAATTCTCAGGCTTCACAACCGCTGTGGTCCTGCTCACTTGGAGGCAACTTGTGTCAAGGAACTGAAGTCACCGCACTCAAAGACAGGTTGTTAGAAGTGGTTCTCTTTTACTTTAGCGGGGCAGAGTTGTAATTTCTGAAGTTCCTGGGAAGTCTTGCCCTGTCTTCTTCCTTTGAGATCTTTCAGGTGGGGCTGCTGGGTAAATTTGCTGCTGCCTTGCACATGTGTGAGCAGGGAATCTCTGTACAGGAGGTTGCTAGTCACAATCCTTATTTTGAAAAAGGGCTCAAATCCCGTGTGTAAACAGCCTCACATCTATTCTGCTCTGGTGGCCACCTTATGAGGAAGAGTAGACTTTAGGTGCAGCCTGGGCTGGCTTTAAAGAATGAAGCTCCCTAGGACTCTGTGAGGGGTTGGTGGTCAACCTGTTATGTTGTTGCTTAGCCTGTTAGCAGTGTCCACAGATTAGCCTCTTAAAGCTGCTCTGTTTGGATTTCTGTCAGTTGGCATTCCCTTATTAACTGAAGATGATCTGACTTTATTGTGCTTTTAGAAAAGTAGAGAGGGTGATGTTCCAGGAAAAATTAACTTATTGTTTCAAAAACTTGTCTTTGTAATTTTCTCCTAACTGGGAATTAAAGATGTATAGTTAATACTTAGCTGTGAAAGGAAGAGTTCATCTCCTATGTAATGCCTTGTTTTATCCTTCTTCCCCGAAACAGTTCCATTTCTAGTCTGTCTTTAGATCTCCATGCAGAGGAAGTCTTCATTTCATTCTCCTGTTCTTTTTCAATACATCATCTTTCTCTTTTAGCTTTATATTTAGTTTTAGTTTTACGTATATATGTATATGTACATATATGTGTACACCCACATGTATGCATACCTGTCCCCTTTACTATTTGTTTAGGGACATTTTTGTCCTGTTTTACCTTTTGTGATGGACTGTGGGTAAAAAGATCAGAATAGGAGATTAACATAGAAGGAAATATTAACTTACAGGGTAACCCAGGAGAGGGGCAAGTTAGGCATGCACTTGGTACAAAGGATGTCCTGGTGATGCATTTTGACATTAGATAATAGAGAGGTGCTTGGGGCTTCACACAGAAAGTTGGTGTACATTGACTATGCAGTATTAGTAGCAACAATAATGTATTATAAATATGATCAGTCTAAAAAGTGTTTTCATTTTAATATATGCAAAAGTATTTCAGGAATAGAACTGTATGGCACTACTCCCAGTTATGGGCATCAGATTCTTTTCAGGGCTTTGTTTATTGTGACGAAGACTTGCTTTTTAAGGGTTTAAAACAATTGGTTTTAACAGACTTTAAAAGACAAGATTTAACAGAAGAGTCAGATTATGAGCCATATAGTGAATAAGAAAACCTAGGCCCTAAGAGATTTCTGAAATCCTCGCAGGTGAAATTGGAAATCTGTGTCTTAGGAAGATGAAACCTGACAGATGGTTTTAGGTTGGGAGTGGGTGAGGGTGTAGGGGGAAAGATTTAGAATGAAAAACATCTGGAGCTGTTGCCAGGGTGAATGGTGGGAATGGAAAATGACTTTGGATGAGCATCTTTGAGGACCCAATTGAGAGCAGAGATCATGGGAAGAGCCAATGGCACGATTATGTGATTCTCTCCTGCAGTGGTTACACTTTGTGACTAAGAGTGGGCTAGGCTGTGGGGGTCCATCTGTCTCCTAGGACTGGGTAAGACTCAGTACGAGACAGGGGTATAAGGAAGATGTTGAGCCAGTTTCCTATGTGGGGAAACCTCTTGCAGGTTGGTAGATTATAGTAAAGGTGGAAGAACTTCCAAAGAGGACTTGACCCATCTTGACAGGGAAAATGAGCAGCAGACTAGTGGAAAGGTTAAGAGGGACTATCTGGGGAAATCTGAGTGTTGGTTCAGGTGGGAAGGAGAAGGAGCGTCATCTGGAGAGATTGAAGGTAGGTGGGCGCTCTTAGCCTTCCTTCAGCCATTCCTCATATGATGTTGGAGGTCCCACACCTTGCCCTGTCTTCTCCAGTGCTGCAGCCCGACACCGCCTCTTGAGAACACAGTCCTCTAGCTATGCCTGACCAGGTCGTAGGAGCCTACTCATATTCTGTTAATATATTCCAAGTTTGTGTTAACTTTTTGTTATCCCATCACACTGTGGCTTTTAGTCCATGAAAAACTCTGCTCTTGGAGCAGGTGCCCCCGTCTGTCTTGTACGTAGTTGACAAAATGCAGCACTGTGCTTTTGCTCTTATTTCATTTTATCATCTTGCTTTTACCTCCTCTTTCCATCCTGTAGGGCTATTTTATAGTTCTGATTCTTCTTCTGATTCCTCACAACTTTGTCTCACCTTGAAGCTTGGAAAGGTCACTTGTAATCCTTCAAGACTTTGGTGAAGATGCTGGACAGAAAGACTACTGTGCCCTGGATTATGCCACTATCTGCCTCTATTAAACTGACCATGATCCATATAGTAATGACCACTTTCTGGTAGGCCTTTTAACTAGCTCTAAATCACTTAGGGATAAGGCATATATCTTGCTGAGGTCAGATATGCAATAGACAGATGAGCTGCCTTCTAATTGATTGCTCTAGTAATTCTAGGAGACACTTTTTTAGTGAACCCATTCTGCTTTCTGATAGTCACTGTGGGATCAGGTGTGAAAAGTTCTATTCAAAGTGTTTTTAGTAGACTGCAAGCAAGTCAACACCAACAGTGGCTCCAAGACAATTTAGTTTCAGCAATTTAGATTTTACCAATAGCAATGCTGTTTTTAGAATAAGATAAATGGAATAAGGGAATGTAAAACCTAGTATATTTTGTGTCATAAACTTTAAAGGCATTATCTTCAAGTAATTTAACAGCTCTCATGTGGAGAGAGTAATCCCGGAGAGCAAAACTACCATTAGTAATGAGTGGAGTTATAGGGAGATATATTTTACTTAATTTAAGGAAGAAATTTTTAGACCCTGCTCTGTCAAGAAGCAGCCCCTTGAGTACTAGTTACCTACATTTTTGCCATGTTGTGGGACATCATTTATCTTGGAACGGAGACTTGAATTCATCTAAAGCAGCACACTGCTCTCCCTTATCTCTTCCCTTCTCTTAGGCCTTAATTTCCTCTTATGCATGTTTGTTTTGCTCTTTCTATGTAAGATCATCCTTCTTGATAGAGAAGATTAAATCAAAATAGGGTTTGGTAATTTTCCTTTCTAACTTTTGTTAATAAAAATTATGCCCATCGTTCTCAAACTTTGCTACATAATCATATTACCTGGGGAGCTCGTTAAACGTACAGACGCTCAGGCTCTACTCCTGAATTAGAAGGTATGAGGTGGAGCCCTCCCAAATCACTCTCAGCTGTAGGCCCAAGGCAGGCCTGTTACCCAAGGCTCACCTTACCCATCCAGAACTCATCCTGATCCAGCCTGAGGTCATCTCAGGAGGCTCACCCCCACGATCAGATGACGTGCGGAGGCAGCTAAGACCCGAAGACTTAGTGCAGCCCCTGGACCCACCTGTGTGTCCATTCCAGCTGCTGTTTTCTCTCCATACCCTTTTCTGGTCTTAGACCGGTCCTAGACTGGACTTCTGCTGTGCTTCTGTTGTGATGCTGCCAGAGGGAAATTTTAAAAATGCATGTCTGATTTTGTCACTTTATACCTAAACACCTTCTAAGGTGACCTCTTGCACTTAGAATAAGAGTAAAATGTCTAGCATGGCCCAGCAGGGTAGGCACAGCCTGGCTCCTCCCTGCCTGCTTTCCATTCTCATCTCACACTATTTTGAACCTTTTCCACAGTGCTCCAGACACACTGGCTTTCTATCAAGTCCATAAAAAAAATGAGACTGCCTTCTTCCCAGGAACTGGACACAGGCCTAAAGCCCTCTTAACGCCCCCTACTCAACTTCTAGACTTCTGCTTGTCACCCAGGTCTTGACTTAATCTTTACTACCTTAGAGAAGCTTTCCCTGATGCTCAGTGTGGTTGGAGTTCCCCTACTGTACATTCTTATGGTACCGTGAACATCTCTTTTTCAGCACTTACCATAGTTACATGATTACTTGATTAATGTCAGTCTCTCCTACCCAACTGTGAAACTCCATGGGACCAGGGGTTAGGTCATACAACTCCATAGGAAAAGGGATTAGGTCTATTTTACTCAACATAAATATCCCAAGTGGCTAGCACCATACCACTGTAGATACCCAATACATTTTTTTTTTTTTTTGAATGAATGCTTAAGAGACAATTACTAGAACAATGGATATAATCATCCATGTGAGGACAGGTATCACCATGCCTGGGGATCTTCTGTAATACCTCAACTGCTGTATCTAATTCCCTAGATGTTGACATTAGCCTGATTTGAACCTGAATTTACCGCACCCAGTTCAATGCTATGATTCAAATTAGGGGTCACCCTCCCTCACCAGCATCACATCTCAGTAATATTTCAAGTTCTTGTCCCACCATTTTGTTTCTTGTTTCCTTCCCTCTTCTGGCTTTATCTTTGAGATTCAGGATATGCCAAGGCTGAGAGGCCAGGACAGGTGTGACATGTGGTATAGCCTCTTTCTTCTTCTATTAGATTTTTTAAAAAAGAAGAAATGAGCTGGGCGCGGTGGCTCACGCCTGTAATCCCAGCACTTTGGGAGGCTGAGGCGGGTGGATCACAAGGTCAGGGGTTCGAGACCAGCCTGACCAACATGGTGAAACCCTGTCTCTACTTAAAAAAAATACAAAAATTAGCTGGGCGTGGTGGCGCGCACCTGTAATCCCAGCTACTTGGGAGGCTGAGGCATGAGAATTGCTTGAACCCAGGAGGTGGAGGTTGCGGTGAGCTGAGAGCATGCCATTGCACTCCAGCCTGGGCGACAGAGCGAGACTGTCTCAAAAAAAAAAAAAAAAAGAAATGCTCCTCCTTTTCTGTAAGACAGTTATGACCCCTATCCAGCAAAAGTTGGTGATAACATGAGGCGCCTCTCATCATATTGTCTTAATGATGCAACTTCCTTCTGGTTTTTCTTTGAACATTTTGTTGCAGGACATGGTATCTTAGGCTATACATATCATTTTTCATTCTCTTCCCTGCTTATTGTCTCCTAAGTTTACTAATTCTCTCTTCTCCCATTGTTTGTGTTGTAATATAACCTATGGTCATGCCTGGTGTACCCTACATAGCATCCAGTTTTAACCAGTTTGCTGCTTTTTTTTCTTTTTTTCCCCTCAGATTGCATTTTTAGGCTCTGTTACTCAGGTCTGTCTCCTACCAGATGATTCTGGTAGCCACCAGATCAGTTGGAGAAGACCCTTGGCTGGGGGAGACCGCACCCTGCTCTCGGGGCTTCTCAGCAGACATGAGCCAGATGCTCTGTGATGGGAGGTGCTGCGCTGCCAGCTACCTTTCATAGCCATCTCGAGTCAGCTCTGCATGGCTTCAAGCATTTCTGATGCAGTTACTGTCTCCAGAAAAGACCAAGGGATGGGAGCTCATGCTTCTGAGTGGTTAGCATCATAGCATTTTTTAGCTGGAAAACATCTTCGCGAAAAGCCACCCATTCCCATGTTACATGTGAAAACAGTGAGACAGGCTGTAAATTACTGGCCTATGGCTGCAGTTAGTGCCAGAGCCTCCAGTCCAGGGCTCTTCGTATGCTTGGAGGACGCCGTTTGTTTTCAAATGGTTTCCTATTAGTCAAGAGAACCAGAAGTGAGTGGAGAAAGCTCATTCTAAAACTCCAGTCTAGCTAAAAGGGTTATTAGAAAAGACGTAGAATTTAACATTTCGTATTTAGTGTAGATTGTTTTGAAATGGGAATCTCTGTATGTATGAATGTGTGTACGTGTGAGTGTGAGTATATCTGTATTTTGAATGACAGTAATGACAGAAATAGTTTCAGATAGAAAATGGTAAATCTGCCCCTCTGCGTTAAGATGATTGCCCCTGCAATTAAGATGCATAGTTCTAAGATAGTAGACTCTGTACATCATTTTCAACACCCCAGTTTTCTCAAGAAATATTTGAGGTTTATGCAGGCTGATCTGAGTACTGATTAGGGGGAAAATGGGTGGAGAATAAAGGGTGGGATTGTGGGGATCTTTGATTGCACCCTGCTGCCCCAACAGGGCAGGTACTCGCTGCAGACGGCTTTAGCAGAATCACTAGCTGTGGCGGTGTCTTGTTACACGAAGCCTGCTGGCCGCAGGAACAGGAAATAGCCTTTTGTGTGCAGGTTCAGGCTTTGCTCCTGTTGACTTGTAGGAAGTAGCCTTTTGCGTGCGGGTTCAGGTTCTGCTCCCGTTGACTTGTTTCCTCCCGTCTGCATGAAGTTCAGCACCCTGCCCCTGGTGTGCCTTGTTGTGAGCGATTCCTAGGAAAGCAGATCCTCCTTCACACCCACACATGTTTAACCAAAGTGTTTACAAAAGGAGCCTTGCTAATGCAGCTGCCTTGTTTCCAGCGTACCTTGGGGCTTTCAGAAAGCTCCCTGCCTGCTCTGCTGCCCCCACTGAAACGTACTCATTCAAAAGAGAATTGGACATGTTTTCCCAGAGTCAGTTTATTTTTGTGGGGTGCCTTTTTTTTCTTGTCTGCTCTCCGCCCTTCTCAATATGACTCCAAGTGTTCAGAGTTCAATTATGCAGATGCGAAATTTGGCTTTTCAGTTATTTGGAAGTCTGGAGACTTAGAGCCCACGGCTCTTTATATATCACTGTAGGAAGTGCACACCACCCCTTCTTGTTCCCTGTACCGGTGATTGTACTTCAGAAGCTGTGGTCCTGCTCAAAAAAGACAGTTTGCTTTCTTCATCTCCACAGTTTTACATAAATGGTTGTCTCCATTTTTGCCTGATGAAAGACAACTCGAGGCATATGAACCACTCCCAATTAGCATTTTTGAGCACCCCCTGGGTACGGTTGCCTTCTGTACTTTTATGTTTTGTGGTTTATAGAATGAAAAGCAGATGCAACCACTCTCTAGAAAGTCTAAGCTGAAGGAACAGCACCCTAGAAGGAGAACTTATAAAATCGGCTCTGACGTTGGTGCTCCATGGTTCCTTTCCATCTTTAGAGCGTTTTTAAAAACACAATTCCATGCTAGTGACAGACTTTGCCTTGGTTGGAACAAATGCTGAAGGGATTCCTTATGTCAGATGATTGGTTCCTTTTTGTGGCTTTCAACGGCTTCTAAGTCAGACAGAAAATGGGAAATTAACCTGAATTCTTAATAGCTAGATTTGGTTTATTCTCACAGAGGAAACCATGATGGCTTCTGACAGTGTGTTGTTGCAGATTTGAGGGGTCCAATAAATAGCCTTCCCTTTATTCCTGGTGGTGGTTCTTAGCGTGCTTTCTCAGCCCTGGGGACCCCTTTCTCCCTGGGTTTATCCTCATGGTCTGCAGGAGCAGCCCCAGTGCTCTGCTTCGTTCTCTTCTCTCGCATGTGGTCATTTTGATTAATCACATCCTGCCTGTGAGTACAGCAGACCCATCAGATAGGAAAGACCTGATTTTCTCTCTCAAGTTTGTTACAGTGCAGATTTGGTTACCACTTCCCTCTAAGACCCCCATTTTAGGTGGCAGGAGAGAAGTTGGTGAGAAGTGGGAGTGGAGTCTTCTTTAAATGCTCTTGTGGTATTTAGTGCTTCAGATTTCCCAAGCACTCGAGTGTGTGCATAAAAACCCAACACCACAGGGTTGTTTATATGTCATATTCATATAAAAACGTATGTCAGTTTGTTGAATTTCTCTAATATAGTAACTAAAATGATACTGTTTCTGAAGATTGCCATATAAAAAGAATGAATTATTGTTTTTTAAAAAACATAAACATATTTAAAGTTCAACGACAGGTTTGTTGTCATTGTTGTTGTTGAGACAAGGTCTCACTCTGTCACCCAGACTGGAGTGCATGGTGCGACTCAATGCTCCCCAGGCTCAAGTGATCCTCCCAGCTCAGCCTCTGGAGTAGCTGGGACCAAAGGTGTGTCACCACATCTGGATACTTTTTGTATTTTTTTGTAGAGGCGGGGTTTCACCATCTCTGCAAAAGCTTGTTACCCAGGCTGGTCTCCAACTCCTGGGCTCAAGTGATCTGCCCACCTTGGTCTTCCAAAGTGCTGGGATTCCAGGCCTGAGACACTGTGCCTGGCAATGGTTTTCATTTTTTTTAAACTTTCTGTGAGATAGCGTTGAGTTAGCCCCTGAAAACTTGTAGGTAGTTTATGGCCTTGAGGTGACGCCCTTAATTGCAGTCAGCCAGGGTGTCACCTCAAGGCCATGATTAAAAGTCAAGGACATTTGTGTTTATGCTGGAGTGTTAGGACATGGCTCTTCCCTCCGTGCAGACTCGAAAAGACACCCATCCAATGCAACCGTGGGTGGGCAGAGTGATGGATGAATTATCCTTGCTCTGTGGGACCTGAGGCTGAGATAAAGACAGTTTCTCGTTTGTCACTGGTTTATCAGTAGGCTTGTCCGAGAGCTAGGCCTTGTATCTTTCCTATCAGTAATTTTAGGATTGACTGGTGATGCCTAAGAAGCATCTATCACCTGTTCTGACTCATCCAATTTGAGAGTAAATCTCAGAAATCTCAGGTTTCTTCAGGAAGTTGAGTTCAGAAATTGTTTATGAGATCAGGTTAAGGTGACTTTCCTCTACTATCAGCACTAAAGTTGTCCATAAGAAAGCAAATATGTTGTAATCATGTATTTATGACAGGATTTTATTTTTTTGGTGACTGAGCATTTAGGAAGTAAAGATATTTTGCAGCTATTCTTTTCCCCACTAAAAGATTGAAAAGGTTAAAGTACACGGTATTTGAAAATACACTTAGAAAATTAGTATTTCTCTGGGAAGAAACTAAAATTTAAGAAGAAACATGATTAAGGTTAAGCCATCGTAAAAACATATCAACATGACTAACACAGTCATATATGCTCCAAATTGTGAACTACACACTACAGGAAGCTCTCCTAAAAATTGTACTCTGCCAGAAAAAGAGGTCAAGGGCTAGAAACAAATACAGAATGAAGGTTCAGTAAAAGTAGAGTCTTTAACTGTGAAAAACATCTATTGGGGTCTTTCCATCTGCTAAACTCTTTATATTATCTCATTTAATCATCAGACAACTTTATGAGGGAAGTATTCTTATTTACTCCCATTTTATAGATGAGGAAACTTTAATCTTAGATATGTCATATAATTTGTCCAATCACACTGTCCAGAAATGTTGGAGCTTGGATTGGTATTCACTCACTCACTCAGGGTGTTAGAGAAGGCATGGGGGTGTTTGGAGACCATTGCTTTCTTTTTTTTTTTTTTAAAGGTTGCTATCCTTTTTTAAAAAAATTTTATACCAGATCTAGTGAACCTCATATGGCAGTTCTTATATTTTATTTTTCTTTAGTAACTCTTTCTCTCTTTAAGCCATATCATAGACTCAGGACACTGACCTTGAAAGAGACTGGCTTGACTCTAGCCTATCCTTTGAGAAACAAAAAAGATAAATCTTTTCACTTGTTTAGGGATAGTGAGAAGTTATTTTTCCTCATCTTGGATATCTGGAAAGGCCTCCACTAAAAGCAAAACTATCCTTTAATAGAATTTTCTAGTAGTCATGATGTAAAACCTAAAACCTCGCTGAAATAAACCTCTTTGATAGTCAAAGGGAAAATTAGAGAATTACTAATTATGACTTAATTTTAATATTTTATTATTCACTCACGCCACCCTGGGAGGTTCATTCAGTAGTTGTTTATTGAGTATTGTGTTCCAGGCATTGTACTTCATTATGCTGAGTCTGATTTTGGAAGTCATTAAGAATAACAACATGAGACAAACCCTACCCTACTCTAGATGGCATAGAGCCATATTTTAATATTTATTTTTGATAATGATGATGATTTGCCATTTACTGTATATTATTTAATCTTCACTCTGAGGAGTCAACTCTTTGAGGTGGTATTATCATCTTCATTTTGCAGATGAGGAACTTAAAGCTCAGTAACACTGAGAAACACAGCCCAGGTTACAAGGCCAGGCAGGCCTTTACCATGTGAGCTCCTAAAGAGAGTCAAAACAGGTTTCCTATAGCATTTTATGGTTATCAAAATGCTTTTACTTGCATTATCTCATTTCTTTTTTCAAAAATGTTAGTAGTTATTATAATGCTCATTGTATAGATAGCACTTGCATTGGTTATATACTTAATATGTGCTAAGAGTGCCAGGTACCATATTAGATATAGCCTAGTTCATGTAATGCTCACAAAAATCCTAGTAAGTATCATTACTTATTTTATAGGTGAACCACTTAGGCCTAAAAGTTTAAGTGATTTGCTCAGCACAGCAGGGAGGTATAATTGGAGCCTAGGCTTTTCTGCACAGCCAGGATGCATGACCACTTCACTGTATTCAGTTTTCTGTGTTATGCTGCCTCATTTTCCAGATGAGGAAACTGAGATTCAGAGTTAGCTAACCCAGATGAGGTCATACAGCTTATCAGTAGCAGAGGTGGCACTCCAACTCAGACCCTCTCACTAGAAAGCCCACTTGTTTCCCACTGGACTGAGTCACCTTTCTGCACAAGGAGAACTGTAAGACTGTATCATACATTCAAGTTGAGTACCCTAATTCCACTTACTCATTTTTTTTTTTACATTTCTTTGTCTCTGTTGTCATTTTTAGGCAGGGAGCCCTAGACAGATGACTTGTTGTAGGAGAGGAATGGTGTACGTTAGACTACTTGCTCAGGAAGTCATCTGGTGAAGTTAGATGAGAACCCAAATCCAAATTTGAGTCCTGTGTACCCAACTTATTTAGCTATGTGATTCTCAACCTTTTTGTCTTTTGAAAATGTTGCTTGAGAGAAGGTCTTGCCCTCATGAGATTGCTTTTCTGTGCTGTAAGGAATGAATCTTTTTCCATCTGAAGATCATTTACCGTTTCTCTGAATAGTGAATTACATTAATGGTGTAAGGCAAGGAAGTATGTCAATATCAGATACATAACAAGGACCAGTCACTCAGATTTGAATTGTTGCCAATCTCTACAATCTTAGCCTTGAGAATTTTAAGGCACAGAAGTCCTTTAATGATCAAGTATCATTTAGATGTCTGAAGGAAAAGTTTGTTAACCATTTATAGCACTACTCTTTTATTTCAACTCAAACTCAGGTAAATGTTCCTTAAAATTGAATTGGATGACATTTTTCTATATATCTGTCAATGTCAGTAAACATCAGATACATGTCCAGATGTGTTTAATTATTTTGACTCAAGGAAGCATGTCCTATTTAGACAGCCTTTAAATAAATTGTTTCTGAATTGAACAAATAAACAAGAAATAGCTGAACTAAACTGCTTTGACTGTATAGAAAAACTGAGAGGTTTTAACAGAGGAATCAGCTCAAAAACTCACATCTTATTATACTCATTTTTACTTTTAGAGATAAACCTGAATTAACTGTTCAAGTATATTAATGGTTTTTGAAAATTAAACTTTTTCAAAAAGTAATAGGTGATGTGTGGGGATAATTTGAAACTGATTCCAAATGTATTAACTCCAGTTCAGATATGTTTGAAACATGGAACTATCCCTGTGCCACCCAGAATATATATATATATATATATATATATGAATTAATGCCTATTAACTGCCTTCTATGCTAGTTTTCTCATGTAATTTTCACATTCTTATGATTCAGGTATTATTGCTGCTCCTCCTTCCTCCTTTTTATAGATGGAAACTGAGGCTCAGAGTGACTGAGTAATTAAGCCAAGGTTACACAGAAAGTAGAAGTCTCAAAACTTGAACCTAATTCTGGATATTCCAAGGTCCATGCATATTCTAAGATACCAAGCTATTCTTGTGAACAGCCTGGTCTATTAGAATTTTAAAAAGTAACATAATTTAAAAATTAGAATTAAAACACGTGTTAAGAGAAATTTGCTTATGATTTTGTTTGATTGGCCCTCAAGTAAGAGCAAAAGAGTTTGAAATACATACTTTTTATGCTTGGGAAACATACAGCACATTTACCTTTTTTTTTTTTTCCTGTATGTAAGCAGAAGGTCTTTTAATAAATCTATGTGGCCTTGAGTTTGTACTTCCAAGAAACTCCTAGAGATACATCAAAAAATATTGTCAATGTTCAGTAATTAACCCTAACCAATTGACTGCCCATTACTTTTATTATTATAGTGACTGTAGGTGACACTAGGCCAAATTCCAGACATATGACATCTTTTAAACTGATTCTAATAGGATTAAAAATGTTTTCCCGCACTCCTGTTTTGGGCCATTTTCTTACTGTCAGAAACTCTTGTACTTGACATTGAAATCGGCTGGTGATGAAGCTTGTCAGTTCTTAATGGTAGTTGACTTTGAATTAAATTTTGTCTTTTTCTTCCGGGTTATTTTCTGGTTTAGTTTTAGCCTGAGAATAACGTAACTGATTCCCCTCCTTCCTGTTCATCTGCCCCTACATTCTCATTCCTGCCTTTATTCCCTTCACCCCATGCTAGAAAGGGCCATTCCATTGACCTGCCTGGAAAGAAAGTGCCCTGAGATGAAATCATGGAATCGTTCACTTTAAAACCAAAAAGCATGCCTGAAAGATAGTAAGTAGCTGGATATGCAGCAGTGAAAGACACAGTCTGCATATTCCTTAACCAAGTTAATTGTTCAGAAAGTATTCTAGCTTAAAAAAAAAAGTAATCCATGCTCACTGGAGGAATTTTAGAGAATATGGAAAATAAATATAATTCCCCTTTGTAAAGATAACCAAAGCAGATTGTTTTTGAAATGACTGTTAGACTTTCCAAATAGAAATATTTAGAAGAGAAAGACAAATAGTCCTTATGCATCACCCATTTTGTTGCTTTCATTGAGACTCAAAGTCTAGAAAGCTTTGTACTATTCAAGGCCGGCAAGGATGGGGTTATAAGAGGTCAATAGCCATTCCTTATATATCTTACATATATAAGCCATTTTTTATCCTCTCTCTCTTTTTCTGCTTTTTCCTGTCTAAGTTTTGGATTGCATGTTTCTAAGTCGGCAATGGTTGCTATACTAAAGATTTTTCTTCTTCTTTTTCCCAGACCCCAGGCAGGCACAGTCTTCCCCGCCGTGGTCCTATGACCAGTCTTACCCCTCCTACCTGAGCCAGATGACGTCCCCGTCCATCCACTCTACCACCCCGCTGTCTTCCACACGGGGCACTGGGCTTCCCGCCATCACCGATGTGCCTAGGCGCATTTCAGGTAAAGACCGCGCTTTAACTAAAAATCCATCCCCGCGCAGGGGTCGGTGGGGGGAGTGGGATGGGCTGAGCCTGTCTCATCCATACTCACAGTAACTCTCTATTAGAGGCATGTGGGCAAGGGAACGACAACAGGCAAATTAAATCTTCTGAATTATGGGGTTATCAAACACTCGAACATTTTAAGCCAAGAGACTGAAAAGCCGCCAGAGATGGCAACTTTTAACATGGCATTTAATGCCACTCAGTTAGTGTCCTGCTGAATTGTATCCCATTTGGTGGGCACTGTCTCATAACTCGGGCCTTTTCCTGAGGGTCTTATGCCAGGCCTTCCTCTGCTTATGTTCCTTTCTTTTCCTAACATCTGCCTATAAACCAAATTGATGGCACAACCCTCCATTCCTAAAGGCTTGTAAGTCCCAGGAGTCCAAGCTAGTCAATTTCAAGAAAGAGCACCTGCAAACTTAGGATCTGGGTCAGAAACTAGTCATTGGAAGTGCAGTGAGGCCTGGAAGAGTCTTAAAAGGCAATGCATGGCCTCTGAGTGGCTAACTCAAGAAGGAAACAGCCTTTCCGTGAAGCATAATGCATGCCGCTGTCACTGGCAGCCTGGCAGCCCAGTGCTCACAATTCTTTGTTCCAAAGACACCCCAGAAGTGTGGGGCCCATGGTGGGAGTGTGTGTGATAAATGACCTGGCTGCCCCTCTGTCCTGGAGAATTCATCACAGAGAGCCAGAAAGTATTCATGAAGACTATAAACTGACAAGTAGAGAAAAGTTAAAGGCCCTTACCTGCCCGTATGAGTCCCGTGCATAAGAAAATAAACTTCTCGGTCCACCGTGACA
Organism: Cebus imitator; assembly: GCF_001604975.1. NCBI lineage: Eukaryota > Metazoa > Chordata > Mammalia > Primates > Cebidae > Cebus > Cebus imitator. The sequence continues at coordinate 251,437 of NW_016107649.1, forward strand.
TACGAACTGGAAACATTGTCCCCCCTCAAAGATGTATGTCCATGGAGGCACACACCCCATTGGATCCCACGTTTGCCAGATACTCTTCTCAGCGTTCGGGCCCCTGCACGTGTTTGACTCCTGGCCAGGTTAATGCCTTTCTTTCTTTCTCTTTGTGTTTCTGTCTCTGTTTCTCTCCCTCTCTCATTTTCCGCAAAGCTCGAAGCCGTTACTCTCTCCGCTGAGTTGCATCACTGACAAGCTGAAGCTCCACCAGCAGGCTTGCGGGTTTTGATTAGTTCAGACTCCTTTATTTCTTTCAACTTGGGAGGAGGGAAGGCTTTGTTTCTCAAGCAAATAGCAGGAAAGGGCTCTCTGGTCCTAATGCCTCATATTTTCTGCAGCAGATGGACTCCCATGGGGGTGAGTAGGGAAAGAAGAGGGGTGGAGGGAGAACTGCAAGTTTTTTTGGAAAACCGTGTTACCACTTTTCGTTATGACTGCTGTTATCATTTTTACGAATCACGTAGTATGTGTTGGGAAAGTGTATAGTGTATAGAATTTTAGTTATTTCCCTTGCCTGGAATCACCGTTGCCTTTAGGCAAACGTTAATTAACGATACACAAAAGGATGAGTAAGGTACAGTGGGGATAACAAAGGCCGATATGGGATTAAAGGCACAGTGTTGATGGTGTTGAGTTAGTTCTGGTTATTCCTTCCTCATTTCATACTGAGAATCTGTTTTGCTTTACATAGGGCCAAAAGGACACTTTAACAGAATAGACTCATGCAAACTTGACTCTGTTTGGGGTCCCCTGGTGCTTCCATCTGCCCAACCCACTGTGGCTGAAGTAGATTTTGCTATTTTTTTCTCTATCAGTACCTAGGGGAAAAAAACGTCAGGGAGTGATGGTAGAACTGGAGACACTTATCTAAAGCATTTTCCTACCGAGGTATATTCCTGTGAGTTCACCAGCAAAATCATTGAAAATAACATTGGAAAAATCCTGCCTAAACGAGAAGTCAGTCATCATTGTTTATCATGTACATGTGTAATGGAAAACAGACATTATTTCAAGTTAGTTTACTGAGGATTACTTAAAACATTTTCACAAAACAGTACCTTTTCCATTTCACAGAGAAGGAGGCAGGAGCAGAAACTGGTTAATTTTTCAGCCATATGTCAATCATAGGTTAAAGGTAGGAGTGAGCTTCTGCTTTAAACTGGTTTATACTGAGTTTAGTCCAGTTTTTTCCTCCTACCCCTAACCTTTCTGGAGTTGTTACTGGTAAAGTAACCTGGTGCCAGGGTGGGAGGTTCTGTATAAACAGTAAAGAGAACAGAAAATCCCTCTTGTCAGCATGTAGGTAGGGAAACAGGAAGAAACAACTAGACGTAGACTGTCAGGGAACTGGAGAAGCACTGACTTACCTGACCTTGCTCTGGGCTGTGGGGCTGTGCCTGCACACCCGAGCATGTCCTGGTGGACTCGGGGACCATGTCATTGGAGTGTGCACCATTTCTAATTTCCCTCGGGACTAGTCCTGGGAGCCTTCTTGGGGAAGCCTGTCTCACAGGTTCCCAGGTACGCAGTTAGACAATTTATATCTTAGGAGTTCCCTCAACATCTAAAGCTAATGTCTAAGTCCATGACCTAGAGGCTCCTACATGTGAGACTTAAGCATATGAGGGTTTTAAAATTTGGGTTTTTTTTTGTGCTTTAGTAAATAAACCCTTTGGATTGAGTCCATTCCTGTGCCTTTAGTCTTCATACTGCTCTGTGCCAAATAATGCTGTTTCCACGTAACATGCACAGCTAAAATATTCACCTCTGTCCCTGTCTGCAGGCAGTCCTGCGGGCTTTTTTTGAGAGGCTTTCCAGAACAGTTTATGTTTTCATGTGCATCGATCAATTTTCATCTTCATGTCTAAAGAGAAACACCAAATATCCTCGTGTGATTTTGGGTGAGAAAGAATAAAACTCCTCACTTCACAGTAGGATTGGATGTTCAGACCCAGGTTTGAATCCCAGCTCATACACATATCAGGCGACTTCTTACTTCTCTGAAATTTAGTTTTATTATTTGTAGAACAGGCATAAAATACTTATCTTCAGGGTTGGTGTGAGGATTAAATGAGGTACTTTATATAAAGTGCTTAGGACAGGCCTGGCACATGATATGTACCAAATAGACTGTAGCTGATATTATGAAGCTAAAATTGTTTTGTAAAAATTATATATCCATATATAATTTGCAGGCAAGCCTTGTTAAGTGAGTCAAGTTAGATTAAATAAAAATCTAAATTTTTAAAGGGGACTTTCCTTTTCAAAATGAATCACCACAGAGCATATTTAAAACAAAGCCCTTAGATTATCTAAATATTTAAATAAGTTAATACCCATATGGCATTCACAAAGCACTTAATGCAGTACTTAGCACACAGAAATACTCAAATGTTTCCCATTATTATTATTCCATAGATTTAAAATAAATATTTATAGAGCAAAAAGCAATGGGGAACCATTCACAAAAAAGCCAATAAAGTGTTAAGAGAAAATAATGATTCAATTATGTTAGACAATAGAAAGTGTTGATGTACACCTAAATTAACTAGGTATGCTAATGCTGTATTCTAAGGGATCATAGGAATAAAAGCAACCAGAAAGATCCTCCAGAAAGAACTGTTCCTAAAGAAATTCCATTTTCTCCTAAAAGACCATTCAAAGAAAGACCATGATTTAATCTGCATAAAGACCTTCCACTATTTCATCTTATCAGCACCCTTTCTTCTGAGTAGTTTTCAAGCATGGCTGCAATTCTAGAAGTTAATAAATGACAATAATCACAGTGATATATGAGATAGTCCTGTAGTTTTCCTCAGACCATTTTTGGAAGCAAGGTATAAACAAAATAAGCTAAAATAAAATGATAAAGGTAGGTTGCCTATAATCCTTACTTTACTGTAGAGAGAGATATAATACCAGATGTCTTCCAGTTCAGAGGTACAATACAATGATTCAGAAAATATTTCCTTGACATTGGGTAGCCTTAAATATTGTAGTGGAACAAGAACACTTAAAGGTTTATAACCGAATGAGAAGTTATTGCCATGCAATTGACTAACAGGTGTACGTTATGGTAATAAGTTTGAATCATATTCAGTTGAATTATAAAAGTCAAGCACTACTCTCAGGAACCAGTCTAGTGATGTTACAGTGCAGAAGCCACCTTCTTCCCCACCATACTTACTCTGATAAGTATGGCCTCATTATATAATAATCTTTATTTAAGTAGCACTCCTACCCCCAAATGATTTTATACATTATCTCACTTCATCCTACATGGTTCTAAAAGATTTTCACTACACAGAGGTGGCCAAAACTATTTCTCATTAATTCTAGTGAAGGGCAAGGTATGACAAGGCAAGGAGGGACCAGCAAGGCGTACATGACCCAAACCACTGCATGTCTTTATAATTGCAATCTTGTCACCCATGGCAGTTTTGATCTTCAAAGCACTTGGGAGGCTTCGCACAAAGATTATAATTACATTTCTAGAAGTCATTACAAAATACTATGTAAATAAATAATTGGTGACTTTCAAAATATATTTTATACAATTATCCTGCTATAGAAAGAAGCACAACTGTTTATTGAGGCTGATTGTTTGATTTGTGTTTTTTCCACTGCACAGAACTCCTCCACTATCCCACTCATTTGAGTGAAGTAGCTTAGATTAAACTACATCTGTACTACTCTTTGGCATATATGAGGTAGAAGGGATTTATACCTTTCTGTTGCTTTCTGGAGGTTTCTTAGAGACTTAGGGTATGTTAATTAAAGATGAACAGGTAAGATGCATCTTAGTCACAGTTGTTGTCTGACTCAGTTACTCTGGGAGAGGTCACTATAGATTTTTTTTTTAAGAGACAGGGTCTTGCTCTGTTATCCAGGGTGGGGTGCAGTGGTGTGAGCATAGCTCACTGCAGCCCTGAATTCCTCAGCTTAAGCAATTCCCCATCTCAGCCTCCTGAGTAGCTGGGACTAAAGGCATGCGCCAGGCTAATATTTTTTGTAGGAACAGGATCTCACTATGTTGCCCAGGCTGGTCTTGAACTCCTGGCCTCAAATGATCCTCTTGCCTTGGCCTCCCAAAGTGCTGGGATTACAGAGGTGAGCCACCTTGCCCTCCTTGCCACTATAGATTGTATGGAAGATTTTTCTTTGCATTTGTGGGTTTTTGTTGTTGTTACTGCTGTTGTTAACACAGGACAGAGTTAAGACCTGTAATCTTTCTGAAGGTTATTATTTTATTTTTTCTGCTTAAGAAGATAGTCTTGAATCTCTTCTTTCAAAATATGTAAATATTAACACTTTTCACTGACTCAGCTGCACAGGACTATTGAAGATGTCTCCATTTTTATGACTCTCAGTTGCTAAACTACAATATTCCAAAGGTCAGGAGAATAAGCATTAGTCTAATAATAAAATTATTAAAAATTATGTTTTCACTACTACAAACTCTAGAAATTGCCAGTGGAAAAACCCCATTTTATCACTCAGGCTCTATCAGGAGTATTCAAACCCAGTAGTGCTTGATGTAGTTCATTTAAAAATGTTCTGTATAACCAAGTTTCTATCAAGCCCCCTGAGTCAAGTTCTTGAAACTAGCAGCTTCAGTAATGTGCTGATTATATGTGAACATTTATTTTAGCAGAGCAGCTCTTAACTCACAGGAGGGAGCAAGGCCTTAAGAAAGGTTAAAAGGAAAACTTCAGCAATTAGTACTAATAAACCAGAAAGTTAAAGCAACCATAATAAAACACTAGAGCATCTACTTTTTACTACAGAACCATTCCTTTATTAAGAGCCACCTGTTAGGTAGACATACTCTGCCACAGCAGCCACGGGCAAATAATTAAGTTTAATAGGAGTACCTCTTATTTTGAAGAAGTTCTCTGTTTAAAGCCACAGAGGGGGAAGTTATTAAATTTAATGGACCCTAAACAAAGGCAAGGCCTGTGTCAACAATTGAATGTTCAGTATTCTTCATTATATCGCCACTGATTGAATGGATTACTTTTGCATTCCAGAAGTTGAAATTCATCTTGCTGTCCCTAAAAATAGCCTATCTTTTGACATAAGCAGATGGTGTTCTAATCTTACCTGGACCTCCATTTACTCTAGTTTTTGATTTACTGCTGCTGAGGCCCAAAGAAGTGGTTTTCATTCCTGCTAGATCATTTGGAGATAGTTGGTTGGTCCAGCTCACAAAGTTGACTAAGCTTGCTTGTATGACTAATTACTGTTATTCGTAGCACACTGAGATACTAAAGCTCAGAATGAAACCTGTGTACATGGTTTGAGTCTGATTTTGGACATGGTTTTTCTCAGTTGTTTCTGTGGGGATTCATTTCTGACACATGTACAACTACCCACACATAGGGAAAAGATTTAGTAATGAAAGGAATCATGCTTTTGCAGGGATGGCAAACACATGGTTATACACTTTATTGAAAGATTTGCTGAAGTCTCCTTTCCATCAAAGAAAACTTGAGTATATGAAACTCATTTCACCCAAAGTATTAATTTTCTATTGATAGGTACAATGGCTTCTGCAGTGCACTGGGGTCTGAGGAGAGAGGGGAGGCAATTTAACTTAGGACACCTGAGTCTTCATTTCATTGTCACCAAAACGTCTTTGCATCATTCTCAGATACAGTTAATTTGTTGTGCCTCAGTGGTCCTGTTAATGAATTACTAGAAATTGCTGAATCACATGTCTTAAGAGGCTCTGCAAGGAGTAAGATGCTATCTGTTTAGGGATTTGATGTTCTTAGGACTTTTAGTAAAGAAAATTTCCCTTACCAGATAAATGCTAGTGGAAAAAGTAGGTCACATTATTATCTTCAAGAGTAGAAATGTGTACGACATTACTTTTATGTATATGTCTTAAAATTAATACTTTATTCTTTTGAGAAATTTTAAATTTACAGAAAAATTGAGAAGAATGTACAGTTTCTTATATTCTTTCCTCGCTATCTCCCTCTTTCTCTTATTATTTACATTTTGCATTTGTGTGATATTTGATGTAATTGATGAACCAATATTGACACATTGTTATGAAATAGAGTCCATAGTTTACATGGGGCTCACTCTTTGTGTTGTGCAGTTCTATGGGTTTTACCATAATGTCATGCATCCATCATGACAGAATCATAAGGAGTAGCTTCATCACCCTAAAGATTTCCTGTACACCACCTGTTCATCTCTCTTTCCCTCAGCTCCTGGCAACCACAGATTTTTTTTTTTTTGGATTGTTTTTATAGTTTTGTCTTTTCCAGTGACATATAGTTGGAATCATACAATAAGTAACTTTTACAGACTGGCTTCTTTCACTTGGTGATATGCATCTAAGGTTCCTCCATGTCTTTTCATGACTTAGTAGTGCATTTCATTCTACCCCTGAATTGCATTGCATTGGAAGGACCCTATTTTATATATATATGTGTATATATATATATATATATATATATATACATATACATATATATGTTTTGAGATGGAGTTTCGCTCTTGTTGCCTGGGTGGAGTGCAATGGCAGGATCTTGGCTCACTGCAACCCCCACCTCTCAGATTCAAGTGATTCTCATGCCTCACCCTCCTGAGTAGCTGGGATTACAGGCACCCACCACCACATTCAGCTAATTATTTTGTATTTTTAGTAGAGATGGGTTTCACTATGTTGGCTAGACTGGTCTCAAACTCCTGACCTCAGGTCATTCTCCTGCCTCAGCCTCCCAAATTGCTGGGATTACAGACATGAGCCACCGTGCCTGGCCGGATGCTATTACATTTTAAAAATCGTCAAAGGTGCTCTACCTGAACCTGAGGATACTATTCTATCTTCCCCTTTCCTTTTGTTGCTGACTTTGTCAGTGATTTTTCTTATTAGAAAGCATTTCACACATTTCTTCTTGGAGAAGCACGTTCTCTATCACAGCAATTGTCACCAAAGCATCTTGGGTGCATTTTTAAATTAAATTTATTTTTTCCTAATTTTGCCCATAGATAAATTCCTGAACATTTACTTTTTGGTGGTCATGCATACCAATTAAAATACAGAACATACCTAGTTAAAAATAACAATCCAGTTATGTGACTTCCTAGCTGCCTCCAAAATATTTGACTCTCCCAGGTAAAGGGGGACCTTTTCTCTTATAAAATGCCTGGCATTCCTTAAGTTTTCTGTGCTATTTCTCACTTCCATGTCACCCATTTCTTTGCACTGGTGGGCAGGAGCCTGCTGTTCCCTCTTGAAGATCCCTTTCCCAACCACCACTTTCTTCAAAGTGAATTGCTCTCTCATCTACACCTATTTGTATGTCATTTTTGGACTTTGGACACACCCTCTAATATATGCATATCTTCCTCTTTCTTTTCTTTCTTTCTTTTCTGTTTGAGGTGGAGCCTTACTCTGTTGCCCAGGGTGGAGTGCAGTGTATGATCTCGACTCACTGCAGCCTCCGCCTCCCAGGTTCACACGATTCTCCTGCCTCAGCCTCCTGAGTAGCTGGGATTACAGGCATGCACTTCAACACGACACCCAGCTAATTTTTGTAGTTTTAATAGAGACGGGATTTCTTCATGTTGGCCAGGCTATTCTCCAACTCCTGACCTCAGGTCATCCACCCACCTCTGCTCCCAACGTGCTGGGATTACAGGTGTGAGCCACCGCACCCAGCCCATATCTTCCTTTAGCATAAAAATTTAATTGCATGCCATTCTTTTTTTTATGAGCCTCTTAAGGGCAGTGGCTATGTTTTGCATATTCTTGAATCCTTATACCTTGCACTGTTTTTGGCACATAGTGGGCCCTTAGGAATGTTTAATGAAACAAGTATTAGTGGGAAGGAAAATAGAAAAAAAAAAAAAAAGAGAGAGAGAAAGATATGTAGGAGAAAAAAGGGAAGAAGAAAAAAGGTTTTGTTCACCTGGAACAACAAAGAAAGGGCAAAACGAGAAACTTTCATTGCTGATAAGGACAGGAAATAGCGCAGTAAGAGTGTGCATAAGCAGTATATATTTTTATCTCCCAAGTCTTTTTGCAATGTGTTTCATATTTAGAACACATATCAAGACTGTATCTGTTTCCAGAACTTGCTGCTAACAGTTAGTAACAATGCCAAAACATATTTTAAGTCCAGCTTGAAAAATGATCAAATAGAATTTTTGATTTCTACTTTAGAGTCTGACATTAATTATAGCCATCGTGTAATAAAGTGTCAAAGCTCTTTTCTGAGAAAATGATAGAAATTATATTAACTAAGCTGTAAACTGAAGCACAGCTGTTCCTCTAGAATAAAGCAAAGGATAGGATTTTGACAACTATCATTTCTCAAAGTCTTATCTTCTTCACGCTGAATTTTTTTCTGTGTGTGTCCCCCCTCCGCCTGTTTTTTTAACCCTTTCTGTATAGTATAGTTGCAGGTCATCCTACTGATCTGGTCAGTGGTCTCGGACACAGGTCATCCATCTTAATGCCTCATACCCAGAAGCAAATTCCTGTCTTCTCAGCCTTTGGTAGTGTGGGCTAAAGTGGACTTTGTTCTTTTGGTGACCGCATTACACTGTTTTCTCCTATTTGCCACTTTTGTCAAGCTGCATTTCTCCAGTTATTTACTTTTAGAGTTGTTTTTTCTTCTGTAGATCCAAATATGATATTTTACAGTTATCCCTGTTAGGTTTTACCTTATTTGATTCAGGTAATCCTTTCTGCCTGTCTGGAACATTTTAGATTTTAATAATGTCATCTGACATATTAGTAGCCCCTAGCATTCCTTCCTGTTTGGAATGCTTTTCTTTGATTCATTTCAAGTCAGCTCAACAAATATTTGGCATATGCTTAAAATGTGCTTACACAGGTGAGGAGTAAAAAGGAAATAGAAGACATAGACTCTGCCTTCAAGAAGCTTTCAGTCTCATTTAGGATATAACATAAAGCAAATGTGATGGTTACATTATGGTGCCAACCCATGTAGATGCTAAAAATATGCAAAGAATGCTCAGGGTTTTAGGAAAGGAGACCTATTTTGTCCCTTTGCTCTATTATAATAATTCCCATCCATAACCAACTTAAAGCTATCTCCTTTAGGAAATTAAAAAAAAAAAAATCAATCCCATTCGGCTCAGATTATATTTCCACTCTGAATCACTTCAACAATTACATTTTCAGCTTTTAAAAATAACATATGTTTGATGTGTGTGGCTTCATGTTTCTTAAGATGTGACAAGGATATGGAGGATCTTGTCTTTTCCTAGCTAGACTGAAAGCTCTCCTAATTCAGGGGCCTAGTCTTCTAATCCTTTGCTATCTCTCCAGAGCTCTTGCTAGATTGAAGACTCCCATTGGCCCAGGGCCTGGTCTTCTAATCCCCTTCTATCTCTAATACCTGCTCTGATGCTCTGCATGCATAATGTCATGGGAAGTACTGGCATTCAGTAGAAAAGTCCACCCAGGAGTCGGTGCCGCATGCTTCAGGGTTCTTATGCTGTGACTATTATTAGAAATTGGCTAATAGATCTAGAAGTGGGATTCTATAGGAGACCAAGACAATTTCTATTTAAGTTCATGTTGTATAAATGCAAATATGGTCTCACCATGCAATGTGTTATGGAATATGCTCAGCAACTCTGATAAAATAAAACAACATAGTTAGCTCTGCTTTAGCATATACATCCCATATGCATGAACTCACCAACTCATTACATTTAGAATGAATATACATATACATAGTCTTGACAGGTCTATTATTTGTAATATTAATAAATATCAGCCAAGCTAATACTTTTTTCAGGAAAAATAGGACCACTGACATCCCTATGTCTTAATATTTGCTAACTTCATTGAGTATTGATTTCTCAGAAAACATAAACTGATCACTATTGGTAGAAAAGGGACAGAGGAACTGCATTATTATCATTACTTTTTAAAAAATTATTATTATTATTATTTTGAGATGGAGTTTTGCTCTTTTTGCCCAGGCTGGAGTGCAGTGGTGTGATCTCAGCTTACTGCAACCTCCACCTCCCAGGTTAAAGCAATTCTCCTGCCTCAGCCTCCCAAGTAGCTGGGCTTACAGGCGCCTGCGACCATGCCTGGCTAATTTCTGTATTATTAGTAGAGACAGGGTTTCACCATGTTGGCTAGTCTGGTCTTGAACTCCTGACCTCGTGATCTACCCATCTCAGCCTCCCAAAGTGCTGGGATTACAGGTGTGAGCCACCGTGCCCAGCCTGCATGATTATTTTAAATTAGCTCTTAGGTTTGTTAAAATGCAGAAATAGTTACAAGGGAATATGCAGAACAGTTACTTAGAAAAGAGATAAGTAAACAAATAAAAAGCTTTCTTCTAATTGAAATATCCTATATGATAAAATGCAAAAGAGAACACTTTAATTTGAATTGTTCAAAGTCATTTGTGGGCAACACTTGGTTTCAAGTAGTTCAAAGTCATTTTCAGACTTCTTTTTTGTGTTCCTTAAATGCAAACAGGAAGACATATTTTATGGAACTGGGTCTGAATTTAAGTAACGTGGTCTGAGGCAAATCTAGGACCCCATTTGACTATACTGTCTAAATTTTTTTATATGACTCAATAAATTAGTGAATCTCAAATCCGTGAAAGTAATGTAAATAAAAATAAAGGGCTGCCCAGACAACATTGTTCCTAAATATCCCAAGGGATTTTTTTAAGCAGAAACATGTCATCTATTTTCCAGAGAGACTGTGGCCTTAAGTGACCAACCCATAACTATGCAGCCAAGCATGAGAGACTAGGAGAAGCCCAGTGCTTTTGTATCTAAAGCTTATCACCGTCTCATGCTCTATCCAAAATGGTCACCATTCCAGTTCTCTGTGGTAATTAGCAACAGTGCTATAGTTAAGGGAATAAAAATAACACATATAATGATGGTTTCAAACACACCCTGACCTGTGCCAAGGAGAGCAGTGATTCATGAAAAATCAATAAATAAACCCATTGATGTGGTGACAATAAATCCATACATAATCAAGAAGAATCCTTTCTAAATAAAAGCTACAAAGGAAATAAAAACAGGTTTGGAAAAGTCTGATAATAGCATTATGGTACTCATCAGTAAAGAAAACAAACTTGTAAGCTCCCAAACTACACCTTAGGAAAACAGTACATTCTCAGTGTGGCTTCTAAAGTTATGGTAGAGGCCAGGCCCGGTGGCCCACGCCTGTAATCCTAGCACTTTGGGAGGCCAAGGTGGGCAGATCAGGAGTTTGAGACCAGCCTGGCCAACATGGTGAAACCCCATCTCTACAAAAAATACAAAAATTAGCCAGGTGTGGTGGCATGTACCTGTAGTCCCAGCAACTCGGGAGGCTGATGCAGGAGAGTTACTTGAACCTGGGAGGCAGAGGTTGCAGTGAGCCAAGATTGCACCATTGCACTCCAGCCTGGGTGACAGAGAGAAACTCCTCTCAAAAAAAAAAAAAAAAAAATGTATATATATATGGTAGGGAACTGACCTAAAAGAGTCTAAAAAGGAAAGAATTTGGCCCCCAGGGCAGATAACAAAGAAAGTTAAAGTTGTTCTCTGACTTTAGAAGTTGGCAGGTGCCAGGTGCCACAGATACTTTTTGAAGGGGTAATAAAACCCCACATAAGCCCTTTTAATCCAGCAGGTGATTGAAACTTTTGATTTGGGTCTTGCCTCCCAAAGAAGAATTGAGTTAAATGCTGATAAAATAGCAGTTGCTCAATAGAATTATGTTGAATTGATTTGGTTTATCAGGAAAACATTTCTTCCATGACTCAAGCATGTAGAGTGGTGATTAAACATTCATAGCATCGCTGAGAATGTATTAAAAATAGGATTTGGCTGAGAATGGAGGAGCCTATCTTTTAATTTTGGATGTGCCTCTAAGTTCTTGAGCAGGTCACTGACTTCTGTAGGTCTTAGTTTCCTCAAGTGTGAACTGCGTTAGTTTGGCTAGTTTTTCCCCAAGGTACATCATAAAGCTTTTGATGTCTGCGGTTCTAAATTAAGGCCTGAAAGGGTAGGTTTTCTTACAGGAGAGATTTAGTAATCATCACATAAGAAAACTAAATACCTGCTGGGTGCGGTGGCTCACAGCTGTAATCCTAGCACTTTGGGAGGCTGAGGCGGACAGTTTGCTTGAGCCCAGGAGTTGGAGACCAGCCTCAGCAACATGATGAAACCCCACCCCCACAGAAAATATAAAAATTAGCTGGGGTGGTGCTGCATGCCTGTAGTCCCAGCTACTTGGGAGACTGAAGTGGGAGGATTGCTTGAGCCAGGGAGGCTGAGGCTGCAGTGAGCTGTGATGGTGCTATTGCACCCCAGCCTGGGTGACAGAGTAAGACTCTGTCTCCAAAAGAAAGAAAAGAAAATGAAATACCACTATCAATAATAGCACTGAAGGCTAATATAGCATTTGATTGAAGAACTAAATTAACAGGAGCAACTATGATAGATGTCAGGAAAAGTTTTGTTTCAATTAAGAGATTCTGCTGAGAAGCAACCTAAGATCAGGTTATTTAATGCCAAAAGAACATTTAGATCTTGTTACCTGACCACAGCTGAACCTGTCTTTAAGGGGAAGCCTTATATATGTGCATATGTGTCAGAATCCATAGACAGTTTTTGAAATTCCAGATTTAATGTAAAATTGAGGAATTTTATTGACATCGCTCATACCCTTGTGTGGTTTTATGTAATTTATCTGTTAACCCTCTTTACCTGAGAATGGTACATTTATAAGTGGTAATTTATCTTACTGGAGAAATGAGAACCTTATAAGCTAAGGGTTACTGAAACAGATGAATTCTGTTAATAATAGAATAAATGTGATCACAGGACCAGGCTTTCTATATTAAATAAGTTATATCTATTTAAAGAAAATATGATTTGAATCATAATGAGCTTTCTCTTAATGAAACATTGCTGTCATAGTGTTTTATAACCGCATGATAAAAATATTTATTAATACAAGTTATTGCCAACATAAAATTTACTCATTTATTGAGCGCTATTCTACCCACTGGAGATACTCTGATGAACAAGACAAAAAAGGCTCTTGGAACTTTTTCTCTGGCATGTGGCATAACGACTAAACAGTCTTTGAAGCCAGGTCTGAATTCAGGCTTCTTCACTCACTAGCCTTGTGCCTTTGCGGAGGCAACTCAGCTTGTTTGTACCTCAATTTTTGCATCAGTTAAATGACCATATGATGATAATAATAATAACACTTGCTGTAATAGGTTGTTATCAGGACTAAAGGATAGTTAATATATGTAAACCCCGTAGAATAATGCCTGACACACAATACATGTTAGCTATCATTACCAAGGGGTGGGCAATTTAAAATAATAAAATATTATCTAAGGGTATGTACTATGGAAAAAGTAAAATAGGGTGAGGTGATGAGGAGACAGTAGTTCAGCTGAGGTCTAAATAACCAAAAAGAGTTAGCCCTGTGAAGATCAGGAGGAAGGGAGGGCATTCTAGGCAGTGGGAAAAGCTAGTGCAAGGGCCCAGAGGTGGGAAGACTGTGGGGGTTTGAGAATGCTCAATGGCTGGAGTGTGTAGAGGATGTGAAGTTAGAGAGATAGGCTGGGTCCAAGTTATGCAAGGCCACTGCAGGTCAAGATCAGAGGTTTGGATTTGCTGTTGTGTGCAGCGCTAAGCCATTTGGTAGATTTTAAGCGGGGTCTTATATACACCGATTTATGTTTTGCAAAGGTCACTCTGGCTGTTGAGTGGAGAATTGTAAGAGGGCTAGGGAGGAGGGAAGAGTGTGGTTAGGAGGCTGTGGCAGTCACCCTAGCGAAAGGGCAGTGACTTGGGCTTGCCTGGAAGTGGTGGGGATAGGGACACTGGTTTAGAGAGAGCATTTTGCTGGTATCATCAAAATGCTTTAGTAATGTTTTCTCCCAATTGTTAGTTTACTTTAAAAGGAATAATATTACATCTTATACAACTTTAATTCATGTTTAGACACTATTTATGTTTAGACCACTTCACCCTAAGTGAAGTGGTAATTCTGGAGTTACTTGATTTATTAAACGAATACAGAACTACCAACCTGGAAATTTCAGGCCAGAAATCCATTTTGAGAGCTGAAATGTTTTGTTTGGCTGAAAATTATTAATTTTCAGTAGTCACATTTTGTTAATCTGCTGATTTCCAATAGCTCTCTTTCCTTGGCACTGTGCAAATCCAGATTTTAGTGCAATGATGTACAATGATGAGATGAATTCCGGGGACTGAAACAACATTATGTGTTTATATTAGTCTGTTCTCATGCTGCTAATACATACCCAAGAACTGGGTAATATATAAAGAAAGGTAGATTTAATGGACTCACGGTTCCACATGGCTGGGGAAGCCTCACAATCATGGCAGAAGGCAACAGAGGAGAAAGACACATCTTACATGGTGGCAGGCAAGAGAACATGTGCAAGGGGCAGGGGAACACTTCTGTATAAAACCGTCAGATCTCATGAGACTTATTCGCTATCACGAGAACAGTATGGAAAAGACTTGCCCCCCAGTTACCTCTCACCAGGTCCCTCCCATGCCATGTGGGGATTATGAGAGCTACAATGCAAGATGAGAGCTGAATGGGGACGTAGCCGATCTATATTAAAGTTCTTCTCACCCTCAAAATGTTGTCTTCTATATCCTTTATACACACCAGTTCCTTCCCCTGCTTTTAAGATGCACTTCAGGTTGGGTGTGGTGGCTCAAGCCTGTAATCCCAGCTCTGTGGGAAGCCGAGGCAGGTGGATCATTTGAGGTCATGAGTTTGAGACAAGCCTGGCCAGCATAGCGAAACCCTGTCTCTACTAAACACACAAAAATTAGTCGGGCATGGTGGCACGTGCACCTTTAATCCCAGCTACTCAGGAGGCTGAGGCAGGAGAATTGCATGAACCTGGAAGGCAGAGGTTGCAGTGAGCCTATCTTGTGCTGCTGCACTCCAGCCTGGGTGACAGAGCAAGACTCCGTCTCAAAAAAAAAAAAAAAAAAAAGATGCACTTCAATGGAAACCATCATGCATGCAGGTGTGACCAGGCCAGCTTTGCAGGCAGTCATTGAACGATCACACTGGGGAGTGTGTGGCAACAACTCTGAGGTGAGGAAACACCTGGGCAAGGGGTTAGCAGTTCCTTCAGGTTGGCGAGCTAATATCCAGCCATTGAGAAAAGTCAGTCCAGGTGAGACACCAGCACTTGTCCTCCCTGTGGAGTCAGTACCCAGAACACCTGCTTCAGAGGACTGAGAAACTGGGGCTTACCTTAAATAGCAAGGAACTTGAATTGATAAGGGACAAATAATATGAGGAACATGTTCTAAGCAGAATCTCATAACCACAAGCCAAACTTAAAGGAGAAGGCTTTAAGCAGGTAAGCCTGTTGGCGTTACAGTTGTACTAATCTATCCCTCCTTTCTCAGATCCTTCAAACATGCCCTAAAAGGATATTCCTCCTCTTGAAACTCTAAAATTGGGGTTTTGGAAGTTAGCTTCAAGATCTCATGCAGATATGAGCAATTTTTCTTACATTTCCTGTTGAAAATGTAGACACAGCTTTCTTTTCTTCCTGGAATCCCGAAGTGCAGAGGTGTATGTACTTAAAACCATTACAGCCATTTCTTAGTTTGTTTTAAAGGAAAGGAGAGTAGTAAAATTAGGATCTGGAGAGCACGTTTCTCTGTGACCAAAGCTATTTAAAATGTATTTGATGGATTTATTTTGAGATTTGGAAGCTCAAGGACTCAGAAGAAGATACAATTCAAAGGGTGTCAGCATGAAGAATCCAGAATCATACTCAGAACTCCAAAATCTTCATAGACTGGAGCTTCGGATAATGGATTGGCTGTTTTCCGGCTGTCAAACCTAGTTTTTAACTTTTCTCCCTGGCTTTTTCATTTAGAAGGGTGCAGTAAAAGAGAATGGAGGCGAAAAAATGTAATGTGAATTTTCTCACTAGAGTGAGAAGCAGCAGATAACAGCCACTGGAAAAAAAACAGTCACTTTAAAAAAGAATAAAATTGGCAGGGTACTTTATTGGAAAGAGGCTTGCTTTCTCCCCATGAGCCAAGAGGTCTGAGTCCTGACAATACACGTGTATAATGAATTCCCCTCCTCTTCAGTTGAGTGGCTGGACTTGCTTATACTCATGCCCCGCCCCTCCAGTCCCAAGGTGTTTGTACCGATCTTTTTCACTACAACGACACCGTGGTATCATATTGAAAATCATCACACAGGCAGGTTAGGAGATAGGTAACTAGACATTTAGTTAAGTGCCTTAAAGCTAGAGAAAGGAGATGTGGTTGTCTTTCAGCCTATTTGCAGACTTTGCAAGCTAGTATGTGAGGCATCAGCTTTGGACTTGCAAAGCCACAGCTTCTGCAGATGGCTGAGTTGCCTCTTCCTGTACTTTACCACATTCCTTGGTACCTAAGAGAAAAAAACTCTTTCACCAAAGTGAATCCCTCCCAGGGGTCTTCCTACCACCATTTTAATAAACAGGTTACATCTCAAACTGCAAATGATACAACGTCTAGTTAGAAGTTTGAAAACAATCTTTGTAAAAGTTTATTACAATCAAATACACAGTACCACTCTAGGTTATATAGAAGGTGAATTGGAAGTAAATCCCTTCAGTTATCTAAAAACGTGGCAAGTAAGTTCCAACAAATGTAACAAACAGGTTAACAATGAGGGAAACAGGAAGAACAAAGGGATTGGTACAAGTACACTCTGTGAGTTAGGATTGCTGCATTCCCCCACAGTATCATATTGCATATAAAGAGGACCGTGGCCCAGTGCAGTTAGATGGCAAGTGGACTCTGGCAGCCTATCAAGCTGCTGTCTCCAGAGGATGCTGCTGGTCATCCAAGAGAAGTGGAGACTCAGGCAGGTGCAACAGAATATGTACAGACCAGCTGAAGACTCCTCCAGGAAGGAGGAGGCGTCTTTGGAGGGCACCTTGAACTCTTCTACTCCTCTCCTTCAGGAACTCCAGAGAGTGGGAGAAGTAAAAAGAATCAGGACAATTGGGTCCTCTGTAATAGGTCTTTTCTGATGGCAGAAATTACTTAAAGCTCACAGATAAAGAACATCATATTAGAACCTAAGACAAATTAAGTGTAGAGGAAGATGGGAAGAATTTCAGCAACTGAGTCCAAAGGTGAGAGTAAAAATAAATGCATAGCAAAACTTAGTATGAATAATACTTAGATAGTGCTTTACATTTATAGAAAACACTTTCACAGGCATTATTTCATTTAATCGTCGCAACGCATTGGAGTATCAATACTATTATACTCAGTAGTTTGCCGGTAGGAAATTAGAGCTCGGAGACATTCAGAGATTTGTTCAGGGCCATCAAATGAAAGGGAAGGAGGGTGAAAACTCAACTCCAGGTCTTTTAGCTCCACATAATGTGCTTTTCCCTACTCTGCGTCACTGTAGGAGTCTCCATATCAGAATAAGACTTTGCTACAAAGGCCTGGTGGGTATCCTCCTAAGAGAAATATTTATATCACTGGTCTTTCCAGGCCATACCTGGATAACACCATTAATCCTTACTAAGTAGCCAAAATTCATGGTTTGATGCAGATCAGAGGACTCAAAATAAAGTAAAATGGACCAAATCCCTAACCAGAAATAATAGTGGAAAAATCTATCTCCCAATTTGGTCAACATAAATTTTTTTCTAGCAATTAAAAATGTATACATTAGTGAAATCTTAAAACCTCAAAATAGGCTGGGTGCGGTGGCTCACGCCTGTAATCCCAGCACTTTGGGAGGCTCAGGTGGGTGGATCACAAGGTCAAAAGATTGAGACCATCCCGGCTAACATGGTGAAACCTCGTCTCTACTAAAAATACAAAAATAAGCTGGGTGTGGTGGCACATGCCTTAGTCCCAGCCACTCAGGAGGCTGAGGCAGGGGATTCGCTTGAACCTGGGAGGTGGAGGTTGCAGTGAGCTGAGATTGTGCCACTGCACTCCTGCCTGGCGACAGAGGGAGACTCTGTGCCTCCCCCCCCAAAAAAAAATCCTCAAAATATGTTTTTATATGTGGGGTAAGGAAATTTAAAGCTACTTAAATTATGCACAACAGTATATTCTACCCTGTGAAAGCTGGAAAGGTTGATACAAAAAATCATTTATTTTAACTTTAGATAATTCAGATCAAAACAATTTGCTTAAAGAATCTAGAACAGAAAAAAAAGAGAAATAGCTTACATGATATCTTCCATTGAATATGTGAGCCTGAAGTTAGTTTTAACCTTTACTGCTAACTTTAAGGATGAAAGCCTGTCTTAAAAAGCTAGTAGTGTTACCATTTTCTTTTGGCCTGTGTTGGGAACTGTTGTTAACAATTATTATTATTATTTTTTTAATTTTTAGAAAAGATCCTACATTTTTGAATTGACATTATATACATAGAAAACCTGGATTTTTTTTTTTTTTTACACATTGAATGTGTAGATTTATTACCTCATTTTGAAAGCTAGTACTGCTTTTTAATGAATGGGGACCATTCTTTACAGGAATAGTATTTCTAGTAGAATTTGTGAAGGTATTTTTGGAATTCTGAGACTTGTCCAGTATGTATGTAGCAGGATCAGAATTTTAGAGCTGGGAAACCCACAGAGATGATTTTGTCCCCATCCCTCATTTACTGATGAGGGATGTGTGGGTCAGGGAGGGAAAGGGAGTCCACGTGACCACCAGGGACAGCACGGTGACCAGAACGTACACCTCCAATTGTGAGTCCAACACTAGAATTGTTTTCTTCTGCTACATTTCTCATATGCTACTGACATTTTATTACCATTGCTATACATGGCCATTGAGATCTCAAGAAGAAGAAAAAAAATGAATCCTAAATGACCTCTTCCTCCTCTGCACCTTTCCTCTTTTCAACCGAAAATTAAGTCCTCATGAGAAGATTAAATAGATGTGCCCCCTGCCCCCCACCTGTGGGAGTTACTGTCTCTCCTGACCAGTCACTGACTGTTTCCGTCCACATCTGGAGTGGACTCAGTGGACACTATTCTCAGGCTGAGAAAAATAGGATTTGGATCTTGTCCTTGGCAGGCAGAGAACTTCCACTGTTTGAGGAGCTGCTACTGGACTACTGTGTATTTGTCCCACATCCCACAGCCAGTTAAGCAGACCGCCCCCCCCCCTTTTTTTTTTTTATGGTCATCAAAACAAGTAGCTCCTCTCAGACACCTTAATACATAATTAGGTGTGTCTGTTTACACTTGGGAGACAGAGGGCTTCATGTCCCAAAGAAATACAAGACGTCTGGGAACAGCCACAAACAGATGTTGAAAATGTCCATTTGTGGCGAGTTTATTACTATAGCACCGGGAATAAACATTGAAGATGAAACCCCTCTAAAGGGGTGTGTGTGTGTGTTGAGAGGGGAATGTTATCGAGCAGAGTGGAAAGTGAAAGGAGAATCTATGCTTTAAAAAATTTGCTCTAGTATTTGTTTATCTCCTGCAACAAGGAAAATTTCGCTATTTGGCTTTGCCTGTTTGAAGGCTTTTGCCAAATGCTTAACAATCTGTAGGGTTTGATTTCTTTCAGAGAGAGACCACTTTGAGAACAAGGCTCTATGTAACTAAGATGTGTTTGTTTTTGTTTAAATCACTCAGAAGAGAAATCATCTCTTGTCCATTGTTAAAAGAGAGTTTTCAATCAAAGGAAAATTCTACATATTCTAAAATATACAGACAGCTCTTTGAAACTGATGCCAAATCAAACTCTAAAAGGGACGTTTTTCTTGCAGAAGTTTTGAGTTAATTCTGTGTGCAGGGCTTGAGTGGAAAAAACGCTTAGACTGTCAGAGGAACGAGTTACTACAACGCTACATTTGGATTCGGAAGTTACATAAGAAGCATTGTGTCAGGATAGCAGAGAGACGCCTGGACATGGTTTTAGGCTAAATCCTAGCAACAAAGAGAAAGAAATTCTTTGCAAAGTCAGTTTTTCAGTTAAATAAAGGTAGTAGTTTGGTTCCTGATGTCACTGGATATAAACATCCAATGTGAGAAGGCATACCAGTCAACGTTTTAAAAATATCAATTGAAATGTGCCCTGTTTTTGAAGAAATACCATCCTTTTCCCTGTTAAGACTTCTTTTTTTTCTTTTTGAGACAGAGTCTTGCTCTGTCACCCAGGCTGGAGTACAGTGGCGCCACCTCAGCTCACTGCAACCTCCCCTTTTCACTTCCCAGGTTCAAGTGATTCTCATGCCTCGGCCTCTGGAATAGCTGGGACTACAGGTGTGTGTCACCATGCTTGGCTAATTTTTGTATTTTTAGTAGACATGGGGTTTCACCATGTTGGCCAGGCTGGTCTCGAACTCCTGGCCTCAAGTGATCTGCCTGCCTCCACCTCCCAAAGTGCTGGGATTACAGGCGTGAGCCACCATGCCCAGCTCTCCTGTTGAGACTTCTATTTGGATGAAAAGCAGTAGATGCTAATGAGGCAACTATATTGGGAGAAAAAAAGAACACAAATTGGAAACTCAACACGTTCATTTCAGCTCTGCACTAATGAGCTGTGTCCTCGAGACGGTGCCTTCTTTCTCTGGTGAAGCTTCCTTACCAATCAGTACCTATCCTGCCTACCTCTCAGGTTCTTTGTGAAGGTAAAACCAAATGTTTATAAAAACAGTGAAAACTCAAAAAGCAAAATCTGAGATGTTACCTTATCATTTCATTACGTTTTTGGAGAATTAGGTTGATGTGGGACCTGATGGTTTGCTGGGACTGAAAAATTCAGAAACAGTTTTTGTTCATAGGATAAAGGGGGGCAAGCCGGGGAACAGGGGAGAGAGCGAGAGACGCCCCGCAGAACTAACTGGTGGCCAGGGCAGAGCTGTGGCTCTGCAACTAACCTGAACCCTTTCAGGTAAACACAGGTAGAGCAGGTAGGAAAGGCAGTTGGTTGAAGATGTACAGGCAGAAGGCAGATGACACACACAAGTTGCAGTGAGAGCAAGGACTTAGGTCAAATCTGCTATTGCCATCATTTTCCCCTTAGACACGCATTTAAATACTTTTGGTATGTAACTCTGAGAGGGGCAATGGTGTTTGGGCAAATGGTGTCCTATTTAAAGATAAATAGGACAGCATTCCCATTTTTAAGCACTTTAAAGGCTAGTTGAATGCAGCCTTCATGAAAAGAAAGACATCATGTCCTTTGCAGGAAGAGGGTTGGAGCTGGAGGCCATCATCCTTAGCAAACTGATGCAGGAACAGAAAACCAAATATTGCTGCATGTTCTCACTTATACGTGGGAACTGAATAATGAGAACACACAGGCACATAGAGGGGAACAGCACACAGTGGGGCCTGTTGGATGGTGATGGCTGGTGGGAGTGAGAGGATCAGGAAAAATAGCTCATGGGTCCTAGGCCTAATACCTGGGCGATGAAATAATCTGCACCACAAACCCCCGTGTTACAAGTTTACCGATATAACAAACCTGTACATGTACCCTTGAACTTAAAAGTTAAAAATTTTTAAAAAGGCTAGTAGAGGTGATCACGTGATTGTTGCTCCCCCAGCACTCTTACAAGAAAGATACAAATGAAGAACTAATTGCCTGCAGAGAGGAAGGGGAGGTTACTCTGGGCTAAAGCAAGAATATGTGAAGAAGCTTCACAGCAGAGGGGGACTGTGAGGTCAGTTTTAAAGGCTGCTTAGAATATCAAGGAGCTGAGATAGGGTCGGCGGCTAGGGGGCCTACTAAGGGCTGTGAGATTAATGTAAACCCAGGCAGGAAGGTGGGAAAAAGCACGGTAGCACAGAAGGTGGAGAAGGGTCTGGTTTGACTGGATTGTAGAGTTAAAATGAGAGACAAGATGGGAAAGGTAAGCTGGGACAAGACTGTTGCTCTTGCAAATGTCTGTGTGCACTTAACACAGAGATCTAGAAACACACACACGCGAGTGAAAAAGCCTGATGTGAAGTCACGAACAGATAGGCAGACATGAACAAGGAAATCCCAAGGAACCAGAAAGTCAAACAAGATTCAGGAAGCCAGATAAACCACCCGAGCAGAAGATGCAACACACAAAGTGGACCTTGAATATAAAGCCAGCTTCTGTCACAACCCGGAAGCCCCTTATGTATTTCCTCCAGGGGCAGGAACCCCTCCCAGGGCATGGTCAGCCCAGGCCTCCATGGGGGCACAGGTAAGTGGCTGCATCTGACTGTAGAGGGAGAAAGGGCAAAAATAAGCAGAGGGCCTCAGGATACGGTTTGAGACTAAAGCCTCTGGCTTTGATCCTAGATTAACATGGATTGCTGTATCTTTTGGAGCTGAATTATAAAGACTGCGCAGCGCTTGGTGATCCGGTTCAAGTCCCAGCTCTAGGGGCATCGGGTAATTTGAGCCACGTGCTTTAAGGTCCAGGATGGCCTCAGGGCTGTTTGACCGCACCTGGGCAGCACGCCTTTTGAGGTCTATTTTGGGAAATTGTATTTTAAAAAATAATGGCCTCAGCTTTTCAAGTTTTGTATGATTTGGCCTTGAAAGCAGTGGCTGCCTGGAGTGGACTCTTCCTGTCCCCAGCCGTCTCTCCTGGACCAGCGCTGGTCTCCGTTTAGGGTGGAGTTTTAGATTAAGTTGGTTTTACATTTAGAGGAGCAGCTTGAGTCTTTAAGAAGCAGAGTAGGACTACAACTCTTCAAACTCTATCTGAAAGCAGTAGACTTGTTGGTGATTATTCATTTCACGGTCTTCCTACCTCAACCAGCGTCTCTCTTCTCAGTTTCGGTTTTTTTTTACGGAAGAGTTTGGCTGGACCTGGAGCTGGGTGTGTGGGGTTAATCAGGAATTTCAGGATTTTGCTTCTCAATTTATGTATTTTCTACCTTGGAGACCCAATCATTTCAGGTTTCTTCTTCCCTGGCTCTACTAGTTCAAATAGTACGGGTAAGGAGGAATGGCCCTTTTAGGATGGAGATGTTTGCTATTTGTTGTGTACTGTTACCAATTCCTGCTTACAGGAGTCTCATGCAATGAGGTTACCTAACTACTATCAAACATGATTTGCTTCATAGCATTCAGAACACCAGTGGTAAAGACAGTATCAGAATTCTGGGGCTGGGCCAAGCATGGCAAGTAAGTGGACACATCTGCCTCCCATTCTACCTCCTGCTCATCTCCATCCCCAGGGCTGTCAGTGACAGTTGGTCAGAAGGCTTTTCATCATTGCCCTCCAGGTAGCCGTGGCCAGGCTGCTAGAATCCACGTGAAAATGACCCCAAATGTCTGCACCTTAGGGGGAACAGTGGCAGTAGAGCCCTCACAAGTCTGGGGCCAGGTCTTGGGTCACCATGTACTGATCTGTAACTTTGATGACATCGCTTAACTTTTTTTGAGCTTAAGTTTGCCATTCATAAAGTACAGTCAGTGACAGTGCTACCTCACAGAGGATTTCATGACAAAACGGCAGTGGGAGTGCTGCTTCTGAGCCGTGGCATCTCAGTGGTTTGGTTAGCCACTCTTTCCTCTTAGTCAATTTTTGCTAACACCATGGGATGCTGTGGCTATTCCATCACTTAAAGGATTCCTATGGTTAGGGAAAAGCAGCTAACTCATCTATTAAGCAATAGGCAGTTCTGGTTCCCAGCCCATCATCAAGCAGCTTCAAGTCAGAACATTCCTGCACCAGGGCGTTAGGCTTGCTACCAAGCCTGAAAGAAACACTGCACAGATTTTTCCAGCAGAGCGCCTCAAAGGGCAGAGAAAACTCAAGGGCTCCTTCACTACCCCTGCTCTCCCTGATCTGGCATAACCCAAAACAACCCCAAGTCCCCTAAGGAGAATATTTTCAAGTCTCTTGTTTTATCTGAAAATGTATGTGAATTTTATTTTAGAATATGTCTTTTTGTTTTAATATAATGTTTTAACTTACTAATATCAGTTAAATGTCCCTCTTTAAAAACCCTTCTCCATTTGTCCACTTCTTGTATTTCATGCCTTCCTATCAACTAGGCTTTGGTGTCTAATATATAACATCTCAACCAGTTCATAAATTTCTGCTTTTAATATAGCCCAAGTTACCACTAGCGCAGGCTACAGGAAAATACCAGGCTGTCCCGTCTGAATTCGGGCTGTTTTTTGAAAGATTTACTTAGGAACAATTTATCATTTAGTTTGCAATTTTTAAAATAATTTTAATTGACCACATATGTTATCAAATAAGAGCTGGTCTTGCAGCCTCTGCCTCGCTTCAAGTCTCCCAGCCGCCGCCTCCCGCACCCTCATTCGCACATGCGCACAACCTTCTGCCAGGATGTCAGAAAATTAATTATGCCAGTCCAGGCAGATACCATCGCAGGAAAGCCTCTCTCTGATTTAAGATAAGATTACCAATATTGAAGCTGTTATTTTTAAGGGGGAAAGGCTATCGCTTTTAAACCTCTCTCCCTCGTTTTCCTAGTTCCTCCTCTCCTAATTGTGGCTCCATGTTTTGGTAGCCATAAGTCATTAGTGGTTTTTAATTTTTCTGAAACTGAAATAAGGTCTGAAAGGGTGGATTTGTCCCTTTTTTCCTCCTTTTTTCCCTTTTTTTTGCTGGCTAATCGGAGGAACGCAACCACATCTGAAGCCACTTGGCTCATTATGAATTTCATGGAAACTGATTCTCTGAAAGTGTTTCCATATGTGTTCCCAATATATCCCATCCTCTCTAAATGGGAGCACAGACGTGTGCATGGGCTGGAAATGGCTTCAGGATGTGACAGGGCAGTCATATGACCGCCACGGCACCGTGGGTGGCCCCTTCTGAAAGACACGGTGTCCTGGGTGCTGGCCTCCTTCCTGAAGCGGATCTGGTTTCAAAGACTATCCACCCTTCCTAGGATTTAAAAAGTTCTTAATCAAGGCCTAGCAGGAAGATCTCTCTCATTTTTCCTCCCTTTTCTCTCCCCCTCCATCTTTGGCTCCTTCCTTCCCTTCCTCTCCCTCCCTGGATGCATACACACTCACATCTACTGCCTACCTCCTTTCCCTTTACAAAAGGAAATATATTCTTCCAACAATATCCTCGAAATTTGGGTGGGTTTAAGGAATGGCTGAATTTTCTGAAAATTGCCAAGTTGTTTTTTTTTTTTTTCCTCTCTCTCTCTTTTTCTTTCAGCATAACATACTTTCTTAGCGTTAGGATCATCTAGTTCTTTCAGAATTTGTGAGCATGCAGTGGAAAAGTACAATTCATTACAGCACAGAAAACAAATATTTAGACTGGATAGTTGAGGACTTTTCCCTCTCTTTTGCAAAACGCTGGAGTTTGCTGGTCATTTCATTATCTAAAATTGATTTTACAATCTTGTTTTGCTGGTTTCTTCTCCATCAGCATGATTCATTGCATGTCTTCCATATGTGGTATATTTTCCTCATTATCTAGTGAAATTAAAACTTAGTGATGAATATTCGATCAATTTTAGTGTGAGGGGAGAAATAAAGGGAAATGTAGAAAACTGGTCCCTTAGAACCTCGGTGTGGAAAATGCAAAGTGATATTTTGCATATAGTCTACATTTGACTTTCGGATACTGTTCATATAGCATTTCTACGCCTGTCGTGCTTGCCTGTTTGAGACTTTGGTAGTAATTCATCTGCTTAGCAACATGTTTTGAAGCATCTGTCTTCTCAGCACCATACTATATATTAGGTAGGATCTGAAAGAAGAATATGTGGTTTTTACTCTTAATTTGCTTTCTCTTTAGTTAGAAAATGAAAATTCTTATCTAAAATCAATGATAATACTTTAGAATGTGTGCAGCAGTAAGATACATCTACATAAATGTCCCAGGTTTGTCTGGCAAAGAAAAGATTATGGCAAGAATGTGTATGCCCCGAAAGTCCTTGTGTAGTGGTGAGCTTTGAAGACAGTGCTTGCTTACCTTGGTCTGGCAGAGAGAAGAGAGAAAGCCATGGGTGCGGAGAGAGCATGAGCAAAGCTTCCGTAAATGTCCTGAGTATATGTCACTCCACCAGGAAGAGGGACCATGCTGAGGAGCAATGGGATATGACTTTGAAATAGGGCAGAGGACTCTGCATCTGCCCATCGCCGCCTTCCTTTTCACTCCTTCATTACAGAATTGTTCAGATACGCCTTTTGAAAGGTGGCTGGCCTATGCTTGAGTGAGGGGTAATACACTCTTGTTTGAAGGCCCTGCTGCCTGTGTGACTTGAAAAGGCAGTAAATGAAGAATTTCCCTTTTCATGTGTGTTTTCATAGAATGCAGTTCTCAGGAAGCTCAAGGCAGACCCTCTCCATTTTCCTCCACACCCTGCTTGCTCTGTCAGGGTGCAGAGGTAAATAGAATGCTGGAGCTGGGACGGAGAACCATGTCCGAGTCTCGTGTTGCCACTCAGATCTAACATGCCAGCAGGCTTCCGTGTCCATAAAACTTATCTATAGAACTCGTCTATGATTCTTGATGACTCTGACTTCTGCTTCTGTATACTAGTCTAAAAATTCAAACAGGATGCTAGTTTCACTCTCTGTTCCTTTAAACTACTCACTCAAAATGAAGATTATGATCTTAGTGGCAGCGATTAACCCAGGATCATGAGGAAAGATGAGTGTGCTTACCTAACAGCATGCCATGCGTTTCTGGCCTGGCCCTCTTTCCCCTTCATCTAGTTTCCCCGGGGCTCCCTAGTGTGGATCTACACCCGGATACTGGCTGGGAGGCAGGACAGGTGCTGGGAGTGAAGCGGGAGTAACAGAGGCAGCAAACCAGAGGCATCTGTTTACTAGTGTCAACTGCTGCTTGTGGGGCTCCTGTCTGCAGTGTGAGGTCAAGTGATGCAATAATGCTTAGGAATAGCTTTGAATAGTCTTTAAAGAGAGTTTTACAAGGTTTTATAGGTATGGAGTGTATTTGAATTACATTTTAGGTTTGATGTCAGGATGGCTCAATGCTTTTCATCTCCTTTTCTTTAGTGTCAAAACTGTAGAGTTATTGTACAGAGTTCCCGATCCTTAGACTCATTTACGTATTCATTTATCCATCCAGCCATGCACATTTTTTTTTTTCAGTTTAGCCTCTTACAATGTACTAGGTTCTGAGAGGGACAGGAGAGGAAAACATATTCTTTACCATCCAAAGCTGACTTTATAGTTGGAGAAAACTGACCAAGAAACAGCTAATAATTCATTAAGGGAGTGAGTAAGGGTCCAAAACAGTGATACAGAAAATAAATGCTATTGGAACTGAAGTAAAATAGGAAATTATGTAATAGAGCAGTTAGGAAGAAGACAGCCAAAATTTTAAAAGGGGGAGAAGATTCTTGGTTACCAGGGGAGAGCAGCTCCATGTAGGTCTTGTGTATTAACTGTTCCAATAGAAAGAACGCTGAGAGGGGGTTAATAAAACGTTCTTGGGATGTATTTGAGATTTGTTGAAGCAATAACTCCTACCATTTAAAAGGCCCCAATGAAGCTTTGAAGTTAACACCTCATTGCTGAGAAGTACGATGGCTTTTCATTCTGTACCTTTATGCCCTCACATAAAGTGGGCAGAGGACTCTGAATATGCCAACATCTGTTCAGTCTGGATTCAAGTCCCCTCGTCTTTTTTTCTGCCCTGACCTGCCTCCTCTGCTGGGATGTGTAAACGTACTGCATAGAGGGTGAGGTACATGGGGTATGGCGTTGCCCGGCTGACAGCCCCAACGGCAAGTACCCAGTCAGTTATTTTGCTCAAATTCCAATTTCCTTTGGTTCAAGAGATCTCCTTACCCATTTTCCATCAATCAACCATTATTTATTGAGGGCCTCATCAATGAGAAAATGTATGTTAAAGTAAAGGCCTTGGTAAAGGCCTACAAATGTCAAACACAGGTGTGACTATTATGAAGTTCTGAAGGGGAGACAAAGAAGTATCAGACACATCTCTGCCCTTAACAGCTCGCTCTCAGTGGGAGCGAAACATGACTCAGGACAGGCAGCATTGGAGAGCAAGGTGTGAAAGATACCACGTGGAGGATTGCAGGTCCTAAGAATTAAAGACCAGACATTCTATTTAATTCCCCCTTATCTTGGTTCCACTCACTTTCCACCCGAAGACCCAAGAAACCGAGCTGGGTAAAGAGAGGCTATTTCGTTTTCCCTCATAGACGTTGGGAGCGGGGACAAGATGTTTTTACTTTTACCATTGATTTTATTTTTATTTGCGCACCGTGGACATTTTATGAATATATTCTTCCCTGTGTATATTAGGTTGTGAAAAATTGCTGCTGCCGCTGCCGTTACTATTTTAATGAGCAAGGTTCTTGCAGCTCCCTTTATGACAGCTACATTTGTTTGCAAGCTGTTTGCCTTTGGCTGGGGGGGCGTAGACAGCAGTTTTGGAATGAAATGTATCTGTAGGAAGCCAGCAGCTCCTAAGGGGATCATACCCTTGACCTTGGTCTCATTCACATGTTGCCCTGAGCAACTAAACTAATTGCCCATTATTTAGCAGATTAGATCAACAAGGCCTAAAAGAGCCATTAATAATATCCTAAAGATAGGAACTCACATTGGGGTAACACTTAGGCAGTAGAAGAGTCAACTTAAGTATTTTGAGAAATTTTAAGGATTTTTCTTTTAGGCAAATCAACTTCTAAGATAGGTGTGAGTGTGTGAGTGTGTGTGTGTGTGTGTGTGTGTGTGTGTGTATGTGTGTAGATAGGCCTCTGATCATGTTAACCAAATTCCTTAAGAGTAACTAAGTTCGCATATTATTTGTTAGAAGTCAAAGGGGTCTGTCTAGCTGTGGCTGTGCCTCTTAAGCTGTGTGTTTTTGTGATATTGAATAAATGGCTTCATTTCTCTAGATATCAGCTTCCCTATTTGTCAAACAGGGGTTAGATTTGCATTACGTAAGCAGTAAATTAGGAGTTTAGACTTTCCTGTCAGAGTTCCTCAAGCAGTATAAAGGAGTATTTGGGTACCTTAGGGGGTCTAGGAGCATAGCCTAAAGCTTTACGAGTGCAAAATTTTGTTGAAGTCATTTTTCATTTATCTAAAAATTCACATAAATGTTGCATTCTCCTCCACATTATATTCATCTTTATTGTATAGTGTATTATTTTCCCCAAGTTGAGTAATACCAGCCCATCAGAAAAATGCGTGATGATTATCTTGGGCTTCTAGTAACTCCTGGCAGTCTCCCTGAAAACCCCAGATGTAGGCACATACCATTTTGAAACTCTTAGCACCAAGTGATCTAGTGTTGACCATAGCACTCTCAACTTCTCCACTGTTCAGCAAAGCCTAATAGCTGAATGGACTTTGTATATGGAAGAGATAACATAGATAACAGCAAAAAGAATGGATTTGTGTAGGTTGTTCCTTGCTATTTTAAAATGGTCCCCAAACCACCTTTGGCTTTATTTATCCAGCAGGTTGTAGTCAGGAGTTTTAAACTGGCTCTTGGGAGCTCTGATGGTGCCAGGTGTATCAGTGGAGCAGTGGCTGAGCTTTGGTTTCATATTTATAAAATCAGATTGGGGTAGCACTACTTTTAGAACTCTAGGCTTTCATAATGTGGACTCTTAATAAGTCAAATTTACATTTTTCTTACTTTAGTTGATGTCATATCCAGTTCTATTTTTGTAAGTTGGTGGCTATAAGGTGGTTAGTGACACAAGGTGTGACTAGTTTAGGATACAATGACAAAGTAACCCAAGAAGGGGTTCTAAAAGAAAACTTGAGCTCACGTACAAAACGGAGATTGGAAGCATAGATACAAGCTTATTCAATGAAAGAAAAGTGAATGACATTATTTGCTTCTGTAACAATTATTATTTAAAATTGAAGATTAGGAAGGAGTTTATAGTCTTTAAGTTTAGGATTCCTCCCACCATTCTATCGTGATGATTTTATAAGGGATCTCATATCATACTAGAGCAAATTGTTAGTATTTCTTTCTACAGAACATATTGCAATATGTTTCAGGAGCATTTCTTGGTACCATAGAATGACTAAACAAATTCCAGAAAATTCTATTGTTTGTAAGTTGAAAAATCATCCTATAATCCCTTTCAAGTCAACATTAGCCCTCATTGTCAAGAAAGAGTCAATTCTCAAGACATTAAGACTCAAATGCCTAGAAGTGATTGGTTAAAATACTGTAAACCTAGTGGAGATTTGTTGCATTGTTTTCTATAAATCATAACCAGAGCTCATTAACTGAAAAACAAATGTCAGTTTGTGTTAGCTAACATCTATAAACCAAAAAGGTACAGTGATCCTGGCATGTGATGGACAATAAAAACATCAGGAAAACGTATCAGGTAAAATTGAGAGGAAGGTGGGGGGAGGGATAAATTCAAAACCATATTGGAGTTTACTGCCAGGGCCCCACATAAAGGGTTTTAATGGGGCTTCTGCATCAAAATAAGTGAAACCATACGGAATTTTAATTATTACTACAGTGTATTTTGAGTACAAATACACCTGAGAAGCAGTTTTTACATTAATGTGCCTATCTGTGTGAACTCCATGCTTCTGCAGGGGGCACACATTGGAGTTTTAAATGCCACTTCTTTCTGATGCACACTGCTCACAGTATTATGGTTTTTCTTATATGATCTAAATATTGAACTTAATGCATACAGAAGTAACCTGCCCATCACTATTAGCTCTGCCAGCTTGGGGTCACCCGGGTGCCCTGGAATACAGAGGCTGTCTGAGGAACATCTGTGGCCTCCGTTTGGCCTCTATTGTATGAGGCAGGGCATGAGTGTTGGGCGGGGCGATGTTATGGCGCATATGCTCCCATTTCTGATTCTGGCATAATCTCTGCTTCCACATTTTTAAACTTAAGCTTGTCAGAGTTTCATTTGGGGAGGAATAGGTAGAAGTTAGTTGAGGATGGAAGAATTTATAAAAAGCAGAGAGTGACTGCCTGGGATATGTCAGTTCTGGTTCTTCATCTTGAAAGTGCTTCTGGCATTAGAAGCTGCTCACTAGCTTTTACGATCTGCTTATGGGCCTGCGGACTCTGGGAAAATACTAATGACAGACGGGGTAACCTCTCTATCTACCCCTCCCCTAAGGCTGTTGCTTCTCTTTCTCTCTTGGAATTCATGGTCATAGAACATTAGAGCTGGAAGGGAACTTAGAGCTCATCCCCCTCATTTTACAGATGATGACACTGCCACCTCTGACTTCTGCCTCTGGCCTTCCACTCTCAGTAAGAAGAGCCAGGCAGGTGAGACTTTTAACAATTGCTGGGCTGGGCAGGGCTGGGCTGGGCTGGGCTGTCTGGTTGTTACTGTCCGATTTGTGAGTTTTGTTAACTATGTGTTGCTTTCAAAGAGTCACGTTTTATTACAAATGCACATCATGACACTTAAACCTTGCATTTTATGAAGATTCTAAGCAGTGTGCATTTTAACAAAAATTAACAAACTTCAATCAGCACCTTTAAAGAAAAGTGTTCGGATTATTCCTTTAATAAATGTTGTAATATCCGAGAACAAGGTCTGAATAAAAATGAGACGAAGAAGTATCCATTCACTAAAGTCCTCAAGAATTGTTTCGTGCTTTCCTTTATAGCTAAAAGGAAAAACAAATATATGAGGTTAGAATAATCCAGATATTTTAGAAGGGTTCAATATCTTAACAAGGGCACTGGTGTTAGAAAAGGGCTTGTCACAATTCTGTCAATTCCAGAAAAATAATAATAGGCCCAATCTTTAAAGATCACAACTACAAGATTTTAGCATTTCAGAAAAGTAATTTCCACATTAAATGGTTTATAATGGTGGTTTCACAAGTTAGGCACCAGAAATGTCTATTAAGGAGGCATACTGTTAGCTTTAGATGTGAAAGGACTTCACATTTTAGGGAAAAACCATCTTCGCCTCTAGGTTACTGCTTCAAGTTGACCGGAAGCTGTTTCTGTAGGATGTGGTGCTGGGGCCTGTGAGACATTGATCTCCCCTAGGCAGCGAGCCTTTCGCAAAAGCCACTGTCAGCACCTGGCCTAAATCAGGTCACAAGTCTCCCGTCGAGACTTGAAATGCAGTGATTCCTAAGGTACCAAGCCCCCTTGTGCCTCCTAACTCCCACTTTCAAAACCGACTTGTCTAGTAGCTTATGACCCTTCCTGTCCATCTCCAGAGAAGTTAGGAGTTTCTGGTTTGATTTCACTGTTAACAAGATGAGGCGTATGACAAGATTTTAAATTCTTTTAAGGCTTTAAAGGAAATGTTAGGAACATGATAGGATATCTTTTTGATGCTCCTTCATTGACTAAGGAGTCTGCCAAGAGTAAACAGTAAGACGTTATTTTGGAATTTCTTTATATTGAGTTGAGGAAAATAAACTTGTCTGACTTAGTAAAAATTTCACTTCAAATATCTAACGTGCAACGAGAAACAAAAAGAGAAAAAAAAAAATCCATACGGATTTGGTCTTAAAGTCTGGTGAGTGAACCTATGTGATCAGAGTGTTGGGTTGGTTTACACATTGACCTGGCACACATGTGGGTTTTTAAAGCCCTCTGGGATGCTCTGGGGGTGAAGAGCTTAAGGATCAATGCTGTTAAGACTGCAAAGTGGGGGAAAAAAAGACTGTAAAGTGACTGGTGCATTTGAAGGTCTGTTTGTGGCTTGCTGTTCCTATTTGGGAAAGCTAAAGTTTTCATTTTTTTTTTCTTGTAACAATTCTATCATTATTTTAATTGATATTTACAGATTTTTTCCCCCGTCTTCTGTTATAATTTTTAGGTGCTTCAGAACTGGGCCCTTTTTCAGACCCCAGGCAGTTCCCAAGCATTTCATCCCTCACTGAGAGCCGCTTCTCCAACCCACGAATGCACTATCCAGCCACCTTTACTTACACCCCGCCAGTCACCTCAGGCATGTCCCTCGGTATGTCCGCCACCACTCACTACCACACCTACCTGCCACCACCCTATCCCGGCTCTTCCCAAAGCCAGAGTGGACCCTTCCAGACCAGCAGCACTCCATATCTCTACTATGGCACTTCGTCAGGATCCTATCAGTTTCCCATGGTGCCGGGGGGAGACCGGTCTCCTTCCAGAATGCTTCCGCCATGCACCACCACCTCGAATGGCAGCACGCTATTAAATCCAAATTTGCCTAACCAGAATGATGGTGTTGACGCTGATGGAAGCCACAGCAGTTCCCCAACTGTTTTGAATTCTAGTGGCAGAATGGATGAATCTGTTTGGCGACCATATTGAAATTCCTCAGCGGTGGCCCAGTGGTATCTGGGGAGTCACATCCCACATGTATCAATATATACATATATATAGAGAGAGTGCATATATATGTATATCGATTAGCTATCTACAAAGTGCCTATTTTTTAGAAGATTTTTTCATTCACTCACTTAGTCATGATCTTGCAGCCATAAGAGGGTAGATACTGAGAAGCAGAAGGCTCAAGAGAGACAGTTGCAATCGGGTTTCAGATTGTTTACTATTTAAGATACACTTTTACAAAGGAACAAACAAGGGAAAAGGTATTTTTGTTTTTGCTGTTTGGCCTGTTATCATCAATAACCTGTTCATATACCAATTCAGAGAGGTGGACTCCAGGTTCAGGAGGGAGAAGAGCAAAGCCGCTTCCTCTCTGTGCTTTGAAACCTTACACCCTCACGGTGGCAGCTGTGTATGGACCAGTGCCCTCCACAGACAGCTGACAAAACCAGTCGAGGTGCACTAAAGGGACATGAGGTAGAATGGACGCTTCCATCACAGTACCATCATTCAGAATAATGCTTCCAATTTCTGCTTTCAGACATGCTGCAGGTCCTCATCTGAACTGTTGGTTTTTTTTTTTTTTTTTTTTTCCTGCTCTAAGAAAGTGACTTCAAAAATAACTGATCAGGATAGATTATTTTATTTTACATTTTAACATTCCTCCTCCCCTTTTCCCATTGAACCAAAAAGAAATCCAATCCCTAAAACCTGCCTTCTCCTTTTATGCAAAACTGAAAATGGCAATACGTTATTATAGCCATAATGGTATAGATAGTGTTTGCGTTTGGCTATGTGTTGTTTTCTTTTTTTTTTTAAATTATGAATATGTGTAAAATCTGAGGTAACTTGCTAACGTGAATGGTCATATAACTTTAAAGATATATTTATAATTATTTAATGACATTTGGACCCTTGAAACATTTCTTAGTGTATTGATATGTTGACTTAGGTCTCTAAAAGTGCTCTTTATTAAATAACAAATTTCTTCCGTGGTCTAGAGCCATATCTGAAATATTGCTAAGCAATTTTAGTTCATCCAGGCACAATGTGATTAAAAAAATACTTTCATCTCCAAATATTTTAGATATAGCTTGTTTTGGTGATGTATGAAGGAAATGTTATGTTTAGTTCTTTCAGATCTTTGAATGCCTCTAACACAGCTTTGCCTTTTAAAACAATAATTAGGGATTTAAAAACAACCTTTAGCCCTTTATCAGCATGAAATGCTGGAGCAATGTGGTTTTTTAATTTCTTTGGGGTAATTATGACTCTTGTCATATTAAAAAGACAAGCACAAGTAAATCATTGAACTACAGAAAAATATTCTGTGGTTTCATAGTTAAGCAAAACTCTAAATCGCCAGGCTTCATAGTGAAGACATAGTCAGCTTAAAGCCACACATGTGGATAGAGGATCAATTATGAGACATCTAATACAGGAGAGCAAAGTTGCACCAGGGATTCTTAACCAACCAGCCTTACCAGACAACACATCAGGGGAACCCCAATCTGCCTTACCCAAGGCCCCACTGGCAGCTTCCCACAGAATTTGCATTTAGAGGAGCAGAATGACATCGCTGTCCTTTGGGAGTCGGTCCTCTGAAGAGGTAGCCAGGTTCCAGCAGGCAGCTGAGCTGAGAGGATGACATACAGCCTGTGGGGACCTACAGAAAGCCTTTGACATTTGTATTTCCTACAATGGAGGGCCAAGGAGGGCAAGGATGTGTGGAGTTTGGTGTCTACTACTGCGTACGAATTTGAGCTAGAGCCCTTCTGTGGCATGCACTTTGACCACTCCTGGGAGTCACATGACAGATTTCCAAGTTCAAATCCTTAATCCAAACTAGGATCATCTAATGACACCACCAGGCCAATCCCTGCTCTCCTCCCCGAAAAGTCAGGGTCCCGTCATTGGAGCCCTCCACCCTCCCGAGCAGAACTTAGCAGAGATTTGCCTTCAACCCCTAATGGCCCCCTTATTCTCTGGTCCTTCTCAAACCCACCTTTGTAGGCCACCCAGCATTGCAGGACAGCATGTGGGGCAGCTGGACCTGTTCTTCCTGCCGGGGAGTCTCCCTTGGAACTCATCCTGACTCCTTCTAAAAAAAATTGATGGGAAAACAAAACACTTTGCCTTCTAAAGGCCATATACCAAGTATATTTAGATAAATAAGCCACTTTTCTATTACTTAAGTAAGATGGAAGTAGTCATTGATACTATTTATTGTTTGTGTGTGGTAGCTTGAAGCACACCACTGTCCATTTATTTGTAAGTGTAAAATATGTGTTTGTTTCAGCAGCACTTAAAAAAGCCAGTGTCTGGTTACACATTTCAATTTTAATTAATCAACATAAAAATGTTACTGCCTGTGCCAGCTGCATCCTATTTAATTAAAAAAGTACTATATTTGTACATTATGTTTTAATGTTAAAAGTGCTAAAAGGGCTTTTTTAAGTTTACAGTACACCTACCGAGTGACTTTGGTTATGCTTTTGTGTCGAAATGTTACTCTACTGGCTGCAGGCAGCAACCCAGAAACACTTTAGAAGCTTTTTTTCCTTGGGAAAAATTCAAGCACTTCTTCCCTCCACCCTCACTCCATCCACCCCAATGGGGGTCATTCACATTTCTTAGAACAAATTCTGCCCTTTTTTGGTGTAGGGATTAAAATTTTGTTTTTCTTTTTTTCCACGGAACCATTAATTTGCACTGGGTCATGTGTTTGATTTGTGATTTCAAGACCAAAGCAAAGTCTTACTACTACTGTGGAACCATGTACTAGTCAACACTCTAGTTCTGGGAATTCAGATAGCGTGGTTCTTGACGTAGCACAAACATTGCTGGAATTTACAGTGTGATCAGCGCAGCCACATTATTTATCCATTTCACTTGTCTCACAAATTTCAACCCATGTCAGAGTTCCAGGAAAGGTATCACAGCTTTGGTTTTAGGTTAGTGGAATAACATTCAGCCTGGAACTGAGAAACTCAACAGATCAACTATCGTTTGCTCTTTAGACAGTCTTACCGCCTCTCCCCCGCCAGGGCCCTTTAAAAATGAGCAGAGGAATCCACACCACTAGGGAGCATTCATGATAAATTCAGAAGGGAGGAGAGGTGTGTGCAGCTTTAAGGATTCCCTCCATTCTGAGGAAAGGGCCTGGCCCAGAATCCTGGTTAATACGTGGAAATATGAAGCATTAGCAAAAGTAATCATTATACCCATGGTATTTGAAAGAACAATAATAAAAGACAATTCTTCCAAACCTTGAATTTGTTGTTTTTAGAAAACTAATGCATTAAAAAATTTTTTCTATGTGAGAACTTTTTAGATGTTTGTTTACTTCATGTTTACAAATAACTGTTTGCTTTTTAATGCAGTACTTTGAAATATATCAGCCAAAACCATAACTTACAATAATTTCTTAGGTATTCTGAATAAAATTCCATTTCTTCTGGATATGCTTTACAATTCTTAGGTTTCTGTGGAACAAAAATATTTGTAGCATTTTGTGTAAATACAAGCTTTCATTTTTATTTTTTCCGATTGCTATTGCCCAAGAATTGCTTTCCATGCACATATTGTAAAAATTCCGCTTTGTGCCACAGGTCACGATTGTGGATGAGTTTACTCTTAACTTCAAAGGGACTATTTGTATTGTATGTTGCAACTGTAAATTGAATTATTTGGCATTTTCTCATGATTGTAATATTAATTTGAAGTTTGAATTTAATTTTCAATAAAATGGCTTTTTTGGTTTTGTTATGTGTGTACCTTGGGTCTTTTCTTGTTCACGGTTTCTCCCTAGTCTGACGTTTACCCCTGCCTACACTTGGGCACTGTTTGGTCTTAGGACTTGCCAGGGCTAGTTAAGAGGAAAGATGCTATATTACTGGGGAGAAGGAAAAAAAAGTCTTGTCTTCTTGTTTAGTCCTGTTCCTAGGTAGGGGTGGACAAAGATCCTAGCAGTGAACTCCCTTCCTTATCAGCTTGTGTCTGAAGGAAGGACTGCACATCCATCCTTGAATAAGGCCATCTGTTCCAACTGTGGGACCTATCAGGGGTATGGGTGTAGCCCTGATGGCTTCACGATCTAATCTCGGAATATGAACTGGGCCCAGCAAGCGAACCTCTGGTTGTCGTCAGAAGATCTCAGGCAGCCCAGACATAGGCTAGTCTGTTTTCCTTCCCACATCTCTTTTGGATTCTTAAAAATAAAGTCAACCAAAGCCCAAGGATGAGTAAAAATGGACCTTGGCCTGGAGGGCTATCGCCTCAAAAGAATTCTCCTAGTGAACATAACTATAGTTGGGAGATTTTATTTTTCCCTTGGCCATTGTTTATTTCTGGTAAGTCCCCCCCTCCCCCTGTGATAAGGTAGAGAGGTTGCTTTCTCTGTGTCCTGTGCTTTCTGGATGCTTGGGCTCACCACAGTTCTAAAAGAGGGACCCAGGAAATTGTGGTGCAGGGAAGGTCAGCCGGTGGCCAAGCTGACCCACATCATAGGGACAGTTAAGAGACCTTGAAGATCTGCTCATGCTTAAGACGTTGGCACTATTTTCTAAGAAATCTTGGAAACAGTTAAATTCCAAGAATAGGAAACATCCTGAAAGCACTTGGGTGAGCTTAAGCCAGGGAACTTGTCTGCAACTCTCAGGATGTAGATTTATTTATTTTTTAAAAATTAAACATCTGTGTGACTTTAAAGAGCATTCACAAGGGAGGTGGTCACAGTGGCTTGCTTTCTCTCTCCAGTTTTCTCCAGCAGGAATTTCTGGGGCAAGTCACTTTACTCCTCTGTGTCTCAGTTTCTTGGTTTATGAAAAGGCACTGGGCTGGATCTTGGCATAATTGACATTTCAGACCGGATAATTCTTTGTGTGTGTGTGTCGGGGTTGCTGTCCTGTGTATTGTAGGATGTTTGCCAGCATTCCTACCCTCTACCCACTAAAATGCTAGTACCACCTCCCTAGTTACGACAATCAAAAATGTCCCAGGTATTGCCACATGTTCCCCAGGTGGCAAGATCTCCACTGATTGAGAGAACCACTGAGCTGGAGGCTTTATTGACAGAGCTCATGTGAGAATACATTGCTTGTTAAATCAGAGTAGCCAGGCAGAGGCTGAGGGACTTTCCAGTGATGGGTACACATCAACCTTTTCCATCCCTTCACCTGACGGCACTCCAAGATTTGGATGTATTGTGCCGGATACTGCTGGCTTTTTTGTCTGCACTTCTTCACTCCTCTCTGCAACGTGGGCTGTGCAGCCCATGAATAACCCAGCTGGGGGACTTCGTTAGGCCTGGATTGGTTGGCCATATTTATCATGGCCTTTCTGTTTCCCACTGAAACGACAGGCGGAAGAAGAAAGCAATTTCTGCAGTGTTTTTGACCCCTGGTGTCCCCTATCCCCCAAATATTTAATCATCAGGCATTTCTGCAAGAGTGGGTGTTTCCTGTTCAATCCCAGCCAGGACTGGCCCAATAAACACCTCAGGTCTCTGTCACCGAGTTTATTTGGCTGGGAAATGGGTATTGCAACGTAAACAGGAAGCCCCCTGAAGTTATTATCTACAGATGCACTGGAAGAGCCACATGTTTATATTTATGGGACTTGCAAACAGTCCGAAAGGCAAGGGAGGATGTCAGGGAAGCCCTCATTCACAGTCAGTGAGAGCAGGCCCTACAGCTCTTTATTAGTTAATTTTTCATTCCCTCTGGAAATGGTTGGTGAAGAATAATGACCTAGCCAAAAGCCACGGCAGAAATGGAGGTGCTGGCGTGCCTGATATAGCTTTGCTGATATTGTTATTAGGTTAACAATAAGCAATCCTATCAGTTGGCCTCTCTATCCTATTTGAAAATTATTTTAGAGACTAGTCCTGGGAAGCAACAATTTGGAGGTATCTAAAAAGGTAGGATGCTTATCGTAACACTGTCATCATTTCTAAGTTTTTCTGGGGAAGCAGAGGACAAATCAACTGCCTGCTCCAGTTTTAGTGAGTGTGGGCCAGCTCACCTGTGAAATCCCAAGCAAACCCTCTTGCATTCACTCCTTAATCAGTTTCTGTGGGGCTGGGAAGGACGTCTTCATGCAAGAGTTAACACCTGAGCTATCCAGGTATCAGTACTGGGAATCAGGCTTGTGCCCTAGGCCTCTGTTCCCCAGGTATACTCCAAATTGCTCCCCACCCGTCTCAGCTCTTCCTTCATTGCCTCTCTTTTCTGGCCTGGAAAAGGTGCTTAAGAAAGGCCAGGTAGGATCCAGTATGCGGAGAGCTGATGCTCTTGATTTAAATTGTGGGCTCTGAGCAAAGGCAAGGGAGTCTTTCCTTTCTTACCACCATTCCTGTGCACCCTGATAAGCCCCTTTATATCTTCCTAGGGGCTTCTCAGCGGTAGCTATTCAATCAGGAGGACTTGGAAATGAAATTTTAAAAAGTTATGAATGAAAACTAAAGCAAAGAATCCACTGAAGATGCAAAGGGTAATACACCAGGGGTGTATGTGTGTGTGTGTGTGCGCATGTGTGTGCGCACATGTGCACGTGTATGTATGGTGTATGTGTATGTGTATGTGGTGTAGTGTGTGTATGTGGTGTATGTGTGGTGCATATGTGTGTGTGGTGCATATGTGTGTGTGGTGCATATGTGTGTGGTGTGTGTGATGTGTATATGTGTGTGGTGTATGTATGTGAGTGTATGTGTGTGTATATATGTGTGTGTGGTGTGTGTATGTGTGTATATGTTCGTGTGGTGTATGTGTGTGTGTGGCGTGTGAATATATGCATGTGTGGTGTGTGTGCGTGTGTGTGTGTGTGTGTGTGTGTGCACAGGTATGTGCATGCCTGAAGGGAGGGAGGAAGGAGGGTGAAGTTTGGAAAGGGTACCTGAGCCAGCCATTCAGGGAAAGATGAGGCTCACCACCCCTGAACGTGTACTCAGAAGACACAGAATTTATTGACCTCGGTTTTTAATTTCTGCAAATTCTTAAAAAAAAAAAAAAAAAGCACTGCCTTTATCCCACAAGTAATGAAGAAGCAATTACTTGTTTTCAAATAGGTTACAGGGACAAGGGACACTGGATGCTCCTTGATATGTCTGTTAAGGGAGCATGGGGAAGCTGACATTTAAGGAGTCTTTAGTAATTTTTGCAAAGCTTTTATTGAAAAGCTTGTGACTCAATCCAGCCCTGCTATTCAGATATGCTCAGCCATTTGGGAAGCAGAGGGATCAAATTTCTGGAAACACATTTAACTTTTACCAAAATGTATTTTAATTCGTTTCTTACTATCTTGTTGCAGTGATATCAGGCCACTTAGTGGGGTTTTCTGCAAAACTTGCTTCATGTTTTAGCGTTGCAAACATAGCTCACTTCTTGATTGCTATCTGTTCTTTCCAGGTCATCCTGCCCCACTCCATAGCCAATAAAAAGGGAAGAATTCTCCCCACCTGCTATTCTTATAAAGAAACCAAGGACATAGAGAAAAATGCTTTTAACAAAAAGGCAAAATTCTTTCACATAAGCCCTTCAAGGAGTAGCTCTTGCAGCAGCAACATTAAATGGGACCAGAACACAAAAAGGCACAGGCTCATGTGGCCTTAGGAAATTTCTCCGGGAGGACCAAAAGTACTAGAGTTAGCCCGAATGTGGAAAATGGAATTAAGATATAGTAGGCTTTGTGGAATTACAGTTTATATATAATGGCAGAAATTAAGGGTGTTTTTGAGAGATGGAAATACCAAGAACACCCAAAACCCAATTGGAGATGGATTGATAGAAAGGTACAAATGAATTTAAAAGCAGCAAAAAGCAAACAACAAAACCCCATGACACATAGAATTGCGGCATGATTAATAAAACCGTGTTACGATTTAAATCTCCTTTGACATCCTTTCTTTCCTAAACCAAGTCACCTATGTTTCCTAACTCCATCTATCTCCAGCAGTGAAATAGTCAGACCAGTTTCACTTGCTATTTCTCTGTAAGTTTCTCTTCATTCTTCTGCCCACAAATGAGAGGAGCCTTTTGTGGGATCATTATTTATCCCAGAAATGCTTTAGTCTGATTTTGTTTTTCCCCCACCATCATTTAGCATTTAAAATCCTGGAGATCACAATAACTTTACTCCTTTTTAGTGGAGTGCTGAGTCTTTGTGTGTGCAGATTTGGGGGCATAGAACGTTTGGCTCCCTGCGGAAATATTATTTATGGGTTCACAGATGAGAAATCCAGAGATTATTATTGAATGCAATTCTCAGCCACACCTTCCGAAGCACAAACTGTGAACTCAGGTTGTGCAGGGGAAGATTGGTAAACCAACCGTCATTCCTCCTGGGCATGAGATGGGGAGAAAGATCCAAGGAGAAAGCAAGTTTGAACTTCAGCAAGGAATTAAGTGGTTAATAGGAACTCAGTTTTTTTTATTGGCTAATAAAACCTCTCAGGGTTTTTCATATTATATGGTCCCTTCAGGCTCCTAGCCCAATGGCTTAAAAAAAAAGGAAAAGACAAAAACAACAACAAAAAGCTGGAGCCTAAATACCAATGCAGTCCCAGTCTTGTTTACTTTTTCATTTCCGCAGTTGTAAAAAAAAAAAAATTCCTCTGGTAGTTCAACTTTATCATAGGAACTGCAGGAACGGACAGACCCGTGTTTGAACAACTCCAGTCATTCCTGCCTCCCAGTGAAAAGAAAAAATATGCTCTGTCTCTCTGTGCCTGTTTCAGAAAAAAGTAGACCACGCTGCAAATGATGGATGCATCTGGAAATTTTAAAATGAAAGGAGGGGTGGAAGGAGGGAGCGCAGATATTGAACTGAAACACATCTCTGGAATCCTGAATGCAAATGATCTCTGTCCTTTTATTGCCAGTGGTGCTGTTCTCCCAACAGAGCAGGATGTTCTTGTTTTTAATAATAGCCAGGCCAGATGCTAAATTCTCCTCAGCAACATGCTGTATAAGTGAGAAGGCAAACAGCTGATTCCTGTTAAGACGAACACCGGGAGAATAAGCCAGAAAGTATGAGAATTCTCTAGAGGTTTTTGCTTTGTAAACCCCTGTTTGGCAGAAAGATCACAGAATCTGAACTGAAAACACAGTGCGTCCCCTGCACCCGTTCCTTGGCGGAGCTGCTTGCTGGGGGCCTTTGAGCCTCTTGCCTTCACCATCAAGCCCTTTTCTAAGCTATCCAGAAGACGAGCTCACAGGTTTCCCAAGAGGGAAAGTCGGAAGCCCTGAGCCCTTTGACTTTTAATGACTGTAGAAAAATACTCATCAATAGGAGGATTTTTTTTTTTTACTTGCTCCTTGCTGTAAAAAACAGTGAAATACTGAACACGAGCCAATTATTTTTAAATGGCATCTTTGTTCCATCTTTTTCACTACCTTCTTCCCCCTGTCAGAATCCCTCAGATATTATTCCTTTCAGAATATGCCACACATGCAAGAGGCTGCTTTCTTCTTTCCCAGGGAGCTGCCAGAGCCCGCATGGGGCTCTGTGCGGCTGGGCTGACCAAATCAGACAGTGACCAGGCTGCACACCGCTGCTAGCTCATGCCACCTCCGAATGCTGCCCTGAAGGCCCTTCCTGGAGAGCAGGGGTGCTCTGTGGTCTGCAGAGTGTTGTCTTGCAGGCATTTCAGGGGTTTGCTTCCAAGGCCTGCAGGAGAGTGAGCGAGAGAAGAAGGGGACGTTAGGACCAGGTTGAGAGGCTTGCCGCAGCAGCCAGTTCCCCGGAGACCCCTGTCATTACCTTTCCTCTTCACCTCATCCTCCTAAACCCCCATACTTCTCTCCAACGGCCGTGTCCTCCCATGAAATGCAGAAAGGGCACAATATCCTTTCTAGTTTTTCTTCCCTAGCTGTCCTTGAAGTTCACTTGGCCCTGATCTCACTAGTAGGAACATCCTGGGGGGAAAGGAATGGGAGCCAAAGATGATTTTCCTCCTTCCCCACTTAGGATGGCACTGAAAGCCATTGTTTGAATTTCCTTTGGAGGAAAAGTCAGATTTGGTACCAGTGGCATGATCACACGTGTACCTGGCACTTTTCTTAATGTTTCATGGGCCTTATCTCAAATCTTCCCAGCAACTATGAAGAAGTTAGTACTATGTTTATCCCCATTTTACTGATAGGAAAACTGAGGTTCAGACTTGTCCAAGGTTATATGGCTATTAAGACTCAAGCCTAGATCTGCTTAGAGACTATGTTCCTAAGCTCCAACTTTGGGCACAATCTCTTTATCATCTGTATGATGGAGGTTATGAGAAATAAATGAATTAACGAGAT
Source organism: Cebus imitator (assembly GCF_001604975.1). Lineage (NCBI taxonomy): Eukaryota > Metazoa > Chordata > Mammalia > Primates > Cebidae > Cebus > Cebus imitator. Next base: position 295,051 of record NW_016107649.1, read on the forward strand.
CTAAAAATGCCCAGCAAAGTGTCTGACACATAATTGCTGTAAAATAGATGGTGTGTATTATTATTGTTGATAATAATTAAGATTATTTTTCAAAGCGTAAATACAATTTTCAATTAGTTTGAATCACAATAGAGCTGAAGCCAGAAGTGGAAGATTTAAAAAAAAAGATACTATTTTAACATTTTGAAAAATGTTGCTCTTTGACAGAAGTTTTTTTCTCTATATTTTAAAAACTCTTTTTCTACTGAACATCAAAGCTAAGTTTGGCAATTGACTTACTATAGGCTGCTTCCCTAGGGAACCCAGAGATACCATATCATGTAAACTGTGAATGTAACACATTGACACCTTCAGAAGAAGAATGTTGACCTTACCCTCATCCCAATCCTCAGCCTGTAGTCTCTTCCAAGGTTTTCCATGTAGGTATGTTGAGTTTTGTGTGAACATTGTCACTGAAAAAGTTACTATTGTATCTAATTTGCAGCATTGGCCTCATCTAACTAGAAAGAGACTCAAGCCAAGAAATTCCTGTCCACAAGCTAAGAAATTTCTGTTCACTTCAACCCTTACCTTTGTATGAATGGCTCTAGGGGCCTCCTTGCAATGGGACAAAGGGGCAGTACCCAATTCCCTCATATCTGAAGTGGAATCCCTGATGTGGGCAAGGCTTTGTGTTGGTGTGCAGAGGCTTGGAGGAGTTCAGGGAAGGGGCATCACTGTTTCTTGCCCTAAATGATTTAAGTCACTTTGAATGAATAGGTAGGCTTCTCCCCAAGTATCTTAAAGTAGCTTGCAGATATTTTCTTAAATCTGTATGGAAAAAATATCATATTTTGCTGAAAGTCCAGATAATAGAAATAACCTCCCTCCTTTTCACCCTCTTACCTTCTTTTCTTTCTTCTCTTGGAAAGTTTTTATTGAACACCTGCTATAGGCAGAACAATATGTTGGAAAGCTTGCTATCATTAGAAGCATATTGGAAAGCATGTCTCTTCCACTTAATCCGTTTAAGTAAAAGAGGTTTTTGTCATGCCATTCTTTAAGCACATTCATGAATTCTTCAGGGTGCAAAAAACAGAGATGAAAAGTTAGTAATTAATTTATAGAGATAATTTAGACAGTTTTGATTTCTGTTTATAGCCAGTTTCATTTTACATTTCTCATTTCCTAAAAATAACACTCAAGTATTTGTAAGGTACCTGGCATCTATATTTAGTCATACAAGACTTTCATTCCCATCACATGTATGGGTGGCTTGATGTCCTAAAAGTGGGTGATTTTCATACAGTTGAAGAGGGAAAATCTGCTCTTCCATTTTTCCACCCTGCTGTAGCAGCCGTGCAGCCAACTCTCCAGGAAGGGGTTGAGCAGTGTATTGAAAGGGGGACATCAGAAAGTGACAAAAAGTTCTGGGTTCCAGATCCTTAACCCCTACTAACTAGATGTGTGACCTTCAACAAGCCACTTACCCTCTCTTGACCCTCTCTTTAAATGTGGGCAATAATATATCGCAAGCCAGATGGTCGGCTGAGGGACCATGGAGTTCTTGCCTATGGATTTGGCATCACTTTCAGAATGGAGAAATTATGGGGAGTTTTAAAAGACTAGTCTGTCTAACATTAAGAAAGAGAATGGGGTCCGTTGTTTACTGCAGAACTGGCAAAAATGGCCATTTTGTAGATGATGGGGAACTGGAATCCCAGAGAGTGCAAATCACTTAAGTAAGATCACCCCACAGATAGATGGCTGGGTGTCAAGGGTTAGGACATTGATTTCAAGCAGTTCTTATACTCACTCACTGAAAGAGACATTTCCTTCCTTCATAATAGCAGGACCTTATGCATTACATTTTCATTAACTACTTATTTAATTTCCTAGTTTTCATGAACCTATTTTCATTTGTTATAAATTTAGGCAAACTGATTTATTAAAACTTGCTTGTATAAATTAATTTCCAACATGCTGATTCCATGCCATGCTCCAGCTAACCTTATTAATTAAAGACCTGTTATATGTTGCTTTATTTAAAACATAGACGAAGTTAGCATACCAGGGCTGACTTAATGGATGAGAAATTCAGTCTAAGAGCATCCATGCCATTTCTTCCTGGAGACAGCTGATATATCTGTTGGTAACATGCTTGAAGTTGATTTCCCTTTAGCGGACAAGAGGGATTTTCTCCCCCAGGCCCCTTGCCATCAATGCGAAGGGTAGATGTAATGGCCTTGCTCTGGAAAGATCTTTCTCTTTGCTGTTTCATGCTTTGGCTTCTGGAGATGGGGCCATACTCTTGACTTCATTAACTCGATGTCCTAGCCACCTAAACAAAACATAACAGCTATGGGCTTGTCATCTCAATTGTGCCTTTTATCTGCTTGTTACCTAAGTTACCTATAACCAGTATCGCTTTGTATTTGTCCATTTTCACACTGCTGATAAAAACCTAGATTGCCCAAGAGTGGGCAATCTACAAAAGAAAGAGGTCTAATCGGACTCACAGTTCCACGTGGCTGGGGAGGCCTCACAATCATGGTGGGAGGCAAGGAGGAGCAAATCACATCTTACACAGATGGCAGCAGGCAAAGAGAGAGAACTTGTGCAGGGGACTTCTCTTTTTAAAACCATCAGATCTCATGAGACTTATTCACTATCATAAGAACAGCATGGGAAAGATTTGCCCCCATGATTCAGTTATCTTCCACCGGGTCCCTCCCACAACATGTGGGAATTCAAGATGAGATTTGGGTGGAGACAGAGCCAAACGATATCACCCATCCATTTAAAAAGTAGAAGGGGAAAGCCATTCTTTTTTCTTTTTTTTTTTTTTTTT
>NW_016107649.1:297933-317036 GCF_001604975.1 Cebus imitator
AGGCAATTCTCCTGCCTCAATCTCCTGAGTAGCTGGGATTACAGGCACACGCCACCATGCCCAGCTAATTTTTTGTATTTTTAGTAGAGACGAGGTTTCACCATTTTGACCAGGATGGTCTCGATCTCTTGACCTCGTGATCCACCCACCTTGGCCTCCCAAAGTGAGGGGAAAGCCATTCTAACTGGACAAAGATAGAGCACACAGGCATGAAGTATCGTGTTAATAAGACTTACAGCATAGTTCATCTGACCCCTGTTTAATAATAGACACAGCTATTATTGTGGCAAGTGATTATCAGACAGAAGTGCCAAGATATTTACAGGGCAGAGGAAGGTGGAAAGCTGAGAGAAGGAGGAATCTGTGGCTTCACCCCATCCCTTGCTTGAGGAAATAGTTGTCATTGCTTTATTTCAGTCCTCAACTCTAGTCCGATCTTAAGGGAGGGGTTGCATTTGTATTCATTCAATAAATATTGATTAAACACTTACTAGACATGATGGAAATGAAAATGAATAAGGTACACCTCTACTCTCATGAAGCTCACCATCTGCTCAGAGAGACAGAAATATAAACTTCACGGCTGGGTGTGGTGGCTCATGCCTGTAATCCCAGCACTTTGGGAGGCTAAGGCGGGTAGATCACCTGAGGTCAGGGGTTCGAGATTAGTCTGGCCAACATGGTGAAACCCTGTCTCTACTAAAAATACAAAAATTAGCTGGGTATGGTGGTGCATGCCTGTAGTCCCAGCTACTCGGGAGGCTGAAGCAGGAGAATCACTGGAATCTGGAAGGTGGAGGTTGCAGTGAGCCAAGGTTGTACCAGTGCACTGCATTCCAGCCTGGGTGACAGAGCAAGACTCCTTCTCAAAAAAAAGAAAGAGAGAGAGAGAGAGAGAGAGAGAAAGAAAGAAAGAAAGAAAGAAAGAAAGAAAGAAAGAAAGAAAGAAAGAAAGAAAAAAGAGGGAGGGAGGGAGGGAAGGAAGGAAGGAAGGAAGGAAGGAAAGAAGGAAGGAAAGAAGGAAGGAAGGAAGGTAGGAAAGAAGAGAAAGAAAGAGAAAGAAAAGAAAGAAAAAAGTAAAAAAGAAAGTGAGAAAGAGAGAAAGAGAGAAAGAGAAAGAGAAAAGAAAGAAATATGGACTTGTGCCTAAACAAAGGCACAAAAATTTGAACCAAGGGCAGAGGGGGCCCCAACGAGGCAGCAAGTCCTGGGGAAGGCAGGAAGGGTGACATCTGGGCTGGGTCTTGAAGCTTGAGTAATTCCTAGCCATTCAGGGTCTGAAGCTGAGCTAGTGTCAGCTCACATCTTCCGTGCAGTGCAGCACCTGGGAGTGGGCAAATCCCGCCAGCATGGAGCTCCCATGTGTAGCTCTTCAGAAAGAGAGAGAGAGGTAGAGAGACAGCTGATGACCCCAGGCTCTGCAGCGTTCTCTACCATGCCACAGTACGCGTCCATGGTTAGGATGAGCAAGGGGCATTCTCAAAGGGGGTGGAGTGGTGGAGTAGGGTGGGCAGTATCAGAATCTCTGGGATAGGAGCCGTACTTGGGAAAACCATATTCAATAGCAGAATTTAATAATTAAAAACTGAGATGAACACCTATGTTGTCAAAACAGACAACATGTAAAAATGTGAGATTTTAATGTTTAACAAAAGAGGGCATAGGTATGAAGCTATTGAGATGACAGCATAAAATATCAAAATTTCAGTACAGAACAGGGATATATTTTATCTGACTGCTCACCTTGTACCTACTACCAAGCAAACTGGAGTCTTGATGAAACAGTGAGGGATAATGTTGGCACAAGGGACCCTTCAGCCTTCAATAGGAAAGGTTGTCAGGCATAAACGGTTGGGGTGAGTTTATACTCTGCATGGTCACACATTCAGAGAGCTTGACAAGAGCTATGATTGTGACTGATCCCATGTAGCATTTTAAAGCAGCATCTTGGGGTCTTCTTTGCTCACACCTCCAGATCTCTCCTTTGGTGGCACGCCATGCTCCTAGAGGACTTCACCTGGACTCCTCTCTCTCTAAGCCCACATCAGCTCACCCTTTCCCGTGGACCTCCCCTTTTATAAAATGAACCTGTCCTGACTCTCACCCTTGAGGAGTGAGTCTGCATTTCCAGGGAAGTCTTCTGGAACCATGAAAACCTCACGTTCAAAGCCCCGTAGCCTCCTGGAAAGGCAGGAACTTTCCTCGGGGTGCTTTTTCTGCATCCTCACTTCCCATCCTGGAGCTGCTGCCTCCTTGCACACTACTCGTCCCTGCCCAGTTGAGAGGCATTCTTCTCTCTCTTGCCCAAGCATCCAGCCTAGATCCCTTGAAGTAAGCAAGGATCTGAGCCCGTAGCCACTGTGGGTTAGGGTGAAAATGAGAGAGAGTTCTGGTTCTACCAGAGGCCCATTTTGGGAGCTTGCATAGATTTCTGTCTCTGTGAGAGACATTTTATCGATTCGTGGAATCTTTATTAGAGTTATTAGAACAAATAAAACACACACACGCACATTATTCATTCAGCTCTAGCCCTCCCAAACCACTGGCTGGCGAAATGAGTTGTATTTCCAGCCCTGACATCTTGCCCGTTTGTCATTCTCCTTCCTGGCCACATCAAGTTCCATCGGGTTTGAGTTTATTGGCTACACAGTGAAGTTTATGTTGTCACAGAAATTAGTCTTGATGGACAGGGATATGGCCAGGAAATCAGGAGAGCTCGGCAGCTTCATGGTGTTGGCATAGCTGAGATGTGAGGGTGCCTGGAACCCTCTCCAAGAAAAATCAAAGCTGGCTCTTTGCAGCAGCAACTGAATGCAACAAGACACTCCTGAGGGACGAGAGCCTGGACGTGACTGTGAGCCGTCCAGTTCTCATTCCACCCACTACCCTCCCTCCCTCCTCCCCAACCCTTCGGGTGCCCCCCACTGCCAAAAATCCTTCCCCGTGCAATGGAGGCAGGTCTGGGAGGCCTGAGGTTAAGCTGCTGTCTTCTACGGTTCGTGGTTAGCTCTCGTAGGTTCTTGGCTGCTTGACAACGTTAGATAATAATTCAATATTTCTTACTGAAATACTTGACCTTATTGTTAGTTTTTGTGACAAGGGGAATTTAAAGGAGTTGCAAAAATGCAAGCAAGTGTGGCTGAAAAAGGCCAGGGTATGCCACTGAATAGCGAACAGTTTCTTTTTCTGACATCTATAAAATTTAGGTGAAAACAGGTCAACATTGATCTTGGCAAACGGGAAAGCCAGTTCTATTGTTAGCAAATAAGCTTGAGATATAAATGTAGGTCTGGTTCAATCAAAACCATGTTTGGTTTTAGAGACTAGTGATGTACTTTCTATTAAAAAAAAAAAAAGGCATTTGTACAGACACACAAAGTAAAAATATTCTTTGTCCAAAAGAATCATTTTCTAAGTATCAGATCAACTTGTTGAAGTACCAGATGGGACCCCTTTCATTTTCTTTTAAAATCTGTAGGGTGCCGGCTCCTGGCATCTTCTTTTCTCTTTGTTTTGTATTGGCAAGGGCTTTTGACGATTATAATCACATATTAAGAAAAATCCTGTGTTGCCTAATGCTGGGACTTCTTGCAGACCGCGATCTCATTGCTGAGAGAGAAATGAAGTTATAGGATTCAAATATATAGCTCTTCCAGATTTGGCCTGAGTCTTAGAATCATTTTTATGGACTGCTCTCAAGAGTTTCATATGATATGTTTGAGCTCACAGAAGAGGAACATAAGAGAGGTTCAGTCACTTGCCAAGTCCAGATCGTGGAGGTCAGTTAATTTTAGCCCACGGGCAGCTTTCTGATCTTATTTTCTCTCTGCCCTGTCCTGGGATCATCTGGAGTCCTTGTCCTGCCAGGAATCAGAACAATCATAGGGTGTCAGAATTCCTTCTTCTCCCACAACCTCCCATTAACAAATGAGACGAAGCTCCAGAGTTAATAGGATTCTAGAAGGATTGACTCTTTATTGGGAGATTTAAAAAAATGGAGTTAAAATTTCACAAAACATAAAATTAATCTTTTTTTTTTTGAGACGGAGTTTTGCTTTTGTCACCCAGACTGCAGTGCAATGTCTCGATCTTGGCTCACTACAATCTCTACCTCCCGGGTTCAAGCGATTCTCCTGCCTCAGCCTTGCAAGTAGCTGGGATTACAGGCATGTGCCGCCACACCCAACTAATTTTTTTGTATCTTTAGCAGAGATGGGGTTTCTTCATGTTGGTCAGGCTGGTCTCGAACTCCTGACCTCAGGTGATCCACCCGCCTCGGCCTCCCAAAGTGCTGGGATTACAGGAGTGAGCTACCGCACCCAGCCAAAATGAATCATTTGTAAGTGAATAAGTGAATAATTGGTATTTAGCACATTCTCAATGTTGTTCAACCACCTCTGTCCAGTTCTAGAACATTTTTATCACTCTGAAAGGAAACCTTGTACCCATTAAACAGTTGCTTCCTATTCTCACCTCCAGATCCATTTTTGAATGCAAGTTGACTTGATTAGCTCGGTTTCCACAGAGTGTCCAGTTAGGGATTCACAACTTTAAATAAGGCATGGCTATATTTCTGGATAACACTGAGAGGAGAGAGGGAGCACTTCTCATGGGGAGCAGCAGAGGTCCTGGCCTGGGATTGGGGTGGAATGCAGGAGAGACAGAGCCTGGAATCTCACAGTAACACAGAATCAAAAGATTTTCTGAATGCGAGGGAACCATCTGTTGGGGTAGCTGTTCTTTCTGGGGCAGATTTTTGGTCTCCTGAAGAGGTGATGATCCCTTTAAAATTCTCAGCATTCTCACTCTCGGGTGTCCCGCCTTCCCTTCAAGGAGGCGTCTTATTCCTTTAATTTGTGTTGGGAGGCATCCAGGTCTGGCACCAGGCAGTCCCCACTCTGAAAGCCGGGAGGTAGTATAGTCTCACCCAGGTCTTGAGAGGGAGGTCTCCCTGGGATGCTAACTGCAAGCTGTCTCCTTCAATACCCATCATCCCCCTATATAATCATTTTTAAATGGCAAAAGATAATGAAAACTTTCCTCTATTTTGCTTCCAAGTGTCAATGTATCTACACAGGTTATAGATGCACATGTAAGTTGCCTGTTTAAGAAACAAAGAAGTGTGAGGAGCATTCCAGTATGTTCAGGGAAGACTGAGCATTGCCTGGGGCTGCTTTCCAAAAGCTGTGTGGGAGGATGCCAGGAGCATGGTCCAGAGACTGAAGAACTAGGTTGTTTTAAAGCTGCCTCTGGACAGGGTCAGCAGGTGGTCTCTCCTAAGTCATAAAGTTGAGTCTGAGACCTAGAGTGGGGAACCCAGAGGCCAGTTCTGGCTGCTGAAGATGTGTGCACAGATCCTGAAAGGAAAACCCGAGTCTCTGATCCCCTTGAGGTCACACGTTCTGGGCACGCAGTATCTCAGGGTCTGATTATGACCCTTCTTCATGGGGCATCTGTTTTCCTGAAGAGATTGGGATGGGTGGGGTGAAGTTAAGCAATTTAATTGGTAAGTAATTTCAACCATTTTTAAAATTAAAATGTAGATGACTAAATTATGGAATGCAGTATAAAATTCATAGGAATTGTAAAGATAAAGCAGGACTTTGGAGAAATCTGCTTTGGACCAAACTCAGGCAGACTCCCCAGTATTGAGACAGCAGGTGGTTGTGATAGAAATAATTGTGAAGGCCGGGCGCGGTGGCTCACGCCTGTAATCCCAGCACTTTGGGAGGAGGAGGCGGGTGGATCACGAGGTCAGGAGATGGAGACCATCCTAGCCAACATGGTGAAACCCCGTCTCTACTAAAAAATACAAAAGTTAGCTGGGCACGGTGGCAGATGCCTGTAATCCCAGCTACTCGGGAGGCTGAGCAGGAGAATCGCTTGAATCAGAGAGTTGGAGGTTGCAGTGAGTTGAGATGGTGCCACTGCACTCCAGCCTGGTTACAGAGCAAGAATCCATCTCAAAAAAACAAAAAAAAAAAAAAAAAAAAAAAAAAAAAGAAAGAAAGAAAAAGAAATAACTGTGAAGTCCTGTCAGTGTTCAGGGCATTTCCCCAGAGGCCTATGGAGTGGTTGGCTCTTGTAGAATTTTCTCCCCCATACCTTGTCCTTTCATTCACCCAACTCCATCCCTTCCTGCAAGCCATTACCCACCTCCTCCAGGAAGATTTCCTTGCCATTCTGACCCAATTGCTCAATGATAGTATATGTAGCCACCACTGTGAGTTTGGTGCTCCAGTCCTCTTATACTCTGCTTCAGTTATCTATTGCTGATTTTTTTAAATTGCATTTTAGGTTTTGGGGTACATGTGAAGAACAAGCAAGATTGTTGCATAGGTACACACATGGCAGTGTGATTTGCTGCCTTCCTCCCCATCACCTGTATCTGGCATTTCTCCCCATGCTCTCTCTCCCCAACTCCCCACCCCCTGCTGTCCCTCCCCTATTTTCCCCCAACAGACCTCAGTGTGTGATGCTCCCCTCCCTGTGTCCATGTGTTCTCATTGTTCAACACCCACCTATGAGTGAGAACATGCGGTGTTTGTTTTTCTGTTCTTGTGTCAGTTTGCTGAGAATGATGGTTTCCAGGTTCATCCATGTCCCTAACCAACGATGCCACAACTTTGTGACTTAGGGCAACAGTCATATGATTGCTCACAATTCTATGGATCAGGGATTCAGGCAGGAGTCAGCAGGGCAGTTCTGCTTCACAGGGGATCAGCTGGGGCCATTCACTTGACTGCATTCAGCTGGGGTTGGGCTGGAAAGTTGAATTAGGCTTCATGTTCAGGTCTAGTTTCTTGGTGCTTCTCTATGTGGCCTTTCTCTCTCCCCACATGGCTAGCTTGGGCCTCCTTATACATAGCATGATGTTCCCATGGTAGTTAGAATTCTTACATGGCACAGGCTTCTAGGAGGCACAATAGTGGAAGCTGCAGGTCTTTGAAGGTCTGCCTTGGAAGAGGGGTGGGCAGGGTCACTCCCACTGTGTTCACTTTGTCAAAACCAGTTACAGGGGCCAGCCCAGAATCAAGGAGAGAGGAATAACATATTTAGAGTTATCTTTAAACTACTACATGTATTAATAGTTGAAACCCATCATGACTGACTCTGAAGCTCATGATCTTAATCACTTTGCAATGATTCCTCTTAGATATCACAGTTCTCAATGATCACTCTAGTGCTGGTTGCAGTGGGACTTTGTGAACATTTGGTGATTATTTCAGAGTTCCAGCATCAGTAACAGGTGTGCAAGGAGAAGAGATTTTGGGCGTGAGGCATCCCTGCACAGGCAGACACCTCTTCATCAAGACGCAAGGATAAGAGGCACCATGGTGATAGAGAAAGTGAGTGAGTGGCAGGAAAAGATGAATCCCTCGTGTTTTGTAAAAGGAGTCATATGCTGTCTTGAGTCTTGTAATAGACCGAGTATTTGTCAAATAACCGGCAGGGGAGGGAACCCTGGTAAGGGGGAAACAGGAGCTCACATCACTTTACCAGTTTCAAGGTCTGCAGGGAAGTTCTGGGTGGCAGGAGTCCTCTGAACTTCCCAGTGTACCTGGGGGCTGCCCTGGCCATCACTCAGAGATCCGGCAGGGTCCAAACAGCCACCCTTCCAGGAAAGCAGAGCTGGGACTCTCCAGAGAAAGAGGCTATTGTTTCTTGCCACTTTAAGTAGCTGATGACTGTACAAAGGAATGCAGTTAGGACCCTCCTTCCTAACTATGAAGGATTAAAGACTGAAGAACCAGACTGCGGAAGCCTCTGGGCATGAGGTGTGGGAAATGCTGCGGAGGCAGAGGGGAGGCAGCGTTTCTTGGGGTTGGCAATGTTGATTCTAGAATTCTGCCCCTCTGCTTCCCAGCTATGGGACTCTCCATCTCACACTAGTGGTCTGAGGAATGCACAGTGGTGCGTCTCAGGACTTTTTAAATAAAGAATTAAAAATTTAAAGGGACTTGGATGGTGCTTGCCACAGGGTAAGCGCTTACTGAACATTAAATTCTTTCTCTCCAAAATGTTAGAAGTGTTGTCTTAGAAATTGTTGAATTCCGTTTGTGAATGACCACACCGAGGCCTGGAGATGTTAAAATGATTTACAACGTGTTGGTGAATCCACGTTTCCTCCTCTTGCCCAGGGCTCTGGCTTCTGCTCCATAGACTTTGAAGCCCCTCTGTGAAGCCCCTCTGTGAAGCCCCTCTGTGAATGCATTTTCATCAGAGCCACACTGCAACTCATAATGGTCACTTTTTGCCTTTGTGCTTGAGTAGAGTACTTTATACGACCCCGAAGAACATGGGGTGACCAAAAGAGAAAATCCTAGCTTAAAAAACAAATGACCTAAATAAAACCAATTAAAACACCAACAAATTTTAACATGAAAATCTTTGAATAAAGCCATTGCCATCCACTTAATTCACATTAGTAAGTCCTTGCTCCTCTTTTTGTATCCATTTCTATTTTAGTTCAAAAAATTATTTTAAAGATCAGAGTTCAGAGTTTCTGTTATTTAGGGGAAGGGGTCTTACTCTGCTGCTCAAGCTGAAATGCAGTGGCGCGATCATGGCTCACTGCAGCCTCGATCACCCAGTTCAAGCAACACTCCAACCTTAGCCTCCTGAGTAGCTAGGACTACAAGTCTGTGTCACCACACCTGGCTAAAAATTTTTGTAGAGATGGGGTCTCACTGTGTTGCGCAGGTAGGTCTTTTAACTCCTGGCCTCAGGTAATCATCCCACCTTGGCAAGTCCTGGGATTGCAGGCATGGTCCACTGCACTCAGGCAGAATTATTTTTTTAAAAAGAGTATGTCTCTTTCCAGGTTGTGCCCCACTCCACCCTTGCCTGCTGGTTCTATACCAGACAACTTTTACCCAAGTCCGGATTGGCCTCCCTCTTATCAACAAGCATCACTGGGAACTTCATGGTCCACTCACAAGGAGTCAGGGCATTTCAGTGGATGGAAATCAGTTTTCCAGATGAGATGAGAGTCAGAAAGCCTTGGTTCCAGGAGACATTGTACCAAGGGCCGTCATGTTTTACTGCACAACAAATCACCCCAAAACTCAGTGGTGTCGGAGAACAACATTTTATTACGCTCACAGACTCTGTAGATCAGGAATTGGATGAGGCACACTAGGAATGGCTCATCTCCATTCTAAATATTTGTGGCCTCAGGTGGCCACCTCAAAGGGCAAGGGGTGACTCAAAAGGCTAGGGGCTAGAATCTTCTGAGGCTTCTTCACTCACATGCTGGGTGCCTGACTGGGCTGGTCAAAGGACGAGAATCACTGCCTGACAGGATTTTGGTGCTGCTTTCAGGGAAGAGAGGCAGTCTAACAGATGAGACTTGGACATTGATGTGTTGGATCTTTAGGGGTATTTTTGAAGCTTTAGAGACAGAATAATTAAAAATGAGACTATCTTGGGTAATCCTGGGAGGGAGGTGAAGGGTTTGAAGCAGTTTGCTTAAGATTTTCATTTGCCACATCTGAGAAGTGGATCCACCACCATCTGCTTTTTAACTGGAGAGGGACCGCCCGGGCAAAACCAAGGGAAGCTTTCGCCCAGAAGCCTGTGTGGGCATGAACTAGACTTTGCATTTTTTTCTACCGACAGCAAAGGAAATGGCAGTGCAGGGACCTCTCCCTAAGAGCCGAGAAGAGGGAGCAGTGGCTTCATTAGGAGGAGGTGGTTGGGCACCACCCGCTAGCCTCCCCCCACCTGTGTACATATCCAGAAGGAACATTGTTTGTATTGAATCCAAAGAGGAGCCTTTGAAGCCCTCAGAGATATTCACAGCAAAGTACCGGGTGAGGTCAGGGCATTCAGGAGGCCTGGATGGAGCGGGGGAGGCTGGGTGTGCGCCAGCCCAGGCTGCTTCGAGACTGCATGTTGGAGGGATGCCCCACTCTCAGCCCAGCAGCCCCAGAACAAGTGGCCTGGGGCAAGAAACACAAGTCACCTCGCTGTTCCCGACCTCCCCGTGTTCTCAGAGTAGCAAAAGCACGTGGGGAGGGGAGAGTTAGAGGACGGAGAGCTTGCTTTGTGTTGGGCACTGTGATAGGCACTTTGTGTCATTAGCCCATCCCATTTAACCCTCACAGTCATCCTGTGAGGTAGGCATCATGGTTCCTAACTTACCGTGAAGAGACTGAGGCTCAGAGATGTTAAATATCGTTTCTAAGGCCACACAGCAATAAGAGGGGATGCTGGAATTCCAAAGAGGCAGATTTCATTTGCCTTTCCAAAATCAGCATTGTCCGGGAAAAGGACACCACCCCCTGCTCTCCTTCTCTTTCCGACTTCATTCCATTCCACACTTTTTTTTAAACTATAGTATTTCCATCACTAGACTTCTTGATGCCAGCAAAACCTAATCCCTTCATAGTCAGGAACAAGGAGTTTTCTGCAAAGCGTATTTGAAGAAATGATGCCCTAGAGCTCTGCTATCCAATGCGATAGCCTCTGCCCACGTGTGGCGGCACAGCTCTAAATAAAACGAACAAAATTAAACTTAAAATGCAGTTCCCTGATCGCACTGGGGCTCTTGAGCCACATGCAGCAAATGGCTACTATATCAGATGGAGCAGGCGTAGGATACTCCCATCCTTGTGGTAAGGATTATTGGACAGTGCTGCTTTAGAGAGTAAGTCGAGAAAGAATAGCATTTTCATAACGAGTTCTACTGCTAGTTTAATTAATAATTTTAATGATATTTAAGGTACTTATTTATTCCAAGTCTTTCTCAGAGGTAAAATAACAGACTTTTTTTTTTTAACATTACCTCGTAGTTTACAAACTTCATTAATAGACTTGATCTTATTTAATACAATTGACTTGCAAAGCAGAGTAGGTAATGAGGTTATGAGTGAAGAAATGAAGGTTCTGAGAGGTGAAGAAGCTTGACCAAGGTTCTACAAACAGTAAATGATAGAGCTGGGGCTTCAATGCAGGTTCTCTCGCTGTGTACTTTCCAAAGGGAGAACTTGTGTATATGATGCCTGAAACCATTCTCAGGCAAAATTATTAAAAGTAATTTTTTTCTTTTTTGAGACAGAGTCTCCTTCTGTCCTCGAGGCTGGAGTGCAGTGGTGCGATCTCGACTCACTGCAACCTCTGCCTCCTGGGATCAAGTGAGTCTCGTGCCTTAGCCTTCTGTGTAGCTGGGATTACCGGCATGCGCCACCATGCCCGGCTAATTTTTGTATTTTTATTAGAAAGTTTCGCTAAGTTGGACAGATATGTCATGAACTCCTGACCTCAAATGATCCACCTGCCTCAGATTCCCAAAGTGCTTGGATTATACACAGTGAGCCAACGCACCCTGCCTAAATCAAAAGTAACTTACCATAGCGAGGTGTGCTGGGGGATATATATCCAGTACATGGAAAGGTAACCAACAATACTAGTCAGGCACGATATGTGTCAAATTAATATATAAAGAGTCATTCATTCATTCATTCATTCATTCATGTATTTCATGTGAAATATGTCCCATTCGCTGTTGTAGACACTGGAGACTATAACAAAGGCAGACGAACAGTAAATCCGTAATGAAATAAACAACATCGCATCCAGTTGCAATAAGTGCTTTGCATAAAGAAAAAACAAAGACAGGGCAAGGAGTGGGTGGCGATGTTATTTTAGATAGGGCTGTTAGCAAAGATCTTTCTGAAATGGACACACTTGAATGGGAACCTGAAGAAAGCGAGAGAGTGAGCTATAACTTTAGGGGAAACAGGGCCAAGCCAGAGGGACCATAAGTGCAAAGGCCCTGGGGCAGCCACATGCTCTGTTTTTCTTCTCACCGTAACCGATCTTATGTTCTTTGTCTGATTATATATTTATTGTCTGTTTCCCTGGGCATAATGCCCACACTTGGCTCTAGAAACAATTGGGAGGCTTATGTCCCTGGAATGTAGCGAGAGAGTGAGGAGCAGTAGGAGAAGTCAGGAAGGACACGGGGCCGAAACATGGAGGACCAGCAGGCCGCGAAGAACTTCAGATTTTCTTCTGAGTAATTGGGGAAGCCATGGTGGTGGTGGATGGAGGCCACGAGCTATCTTAGGCTTCATTTGTCTTATCATTATTAATTTAGAGAGCGGATCTCGCTTTGTTACCCAGGCTGGAGTGAGCACAGTGGCGGGATGCTGGCTCACTGCAGCCTCCAACTCCTGGGCTCAAGTGGTCCTCTTACCTCAGCCTCCCGCGTAGCTAGGATAGCAGGTACACGCCACAACACTCAGCTAATTTTAAATCATTTAAAATTGCTTTTTGTAGAGATAGGGTCTTGCTTTGTTGCCCAGTCTGATCTCAAATTCCTAGCTTCACGAGATCCTCCGACATTGGCCTCCCAAAGTGCTGGGATTACAGACACGAGTCACCATGCCCAGGCTGTTATATTACCTGTCATCCAAATTTGTATTTAGAATACTTTTAAGCTTTCAGAAAAGTTGAAAGAACTTTACAATAAATAGTCTATCTGGCTCATTCATCAATTAACATCTCACCGCATCTGTCTCTCTCTTCTTTTTCTGTTTTTCCCCTTCAAGCACTTTAAAGTAAGCTGCAGATATCATGAAACTTCAGGCATAAATACTCATTATTTACAAACATATATGTATATGTATATGTGTGTGTATATAGATATGTATATATATGTATAAAAAACATGACATCATACCTAGGAAACTTCAATAAAATAGTATTATCTATTATTAATATCTGTTATTTAAATATTAAAACACATTAATATGTAAAATAATATTAAATATACTAAATAGCAATATATTACATTTTTCAAATTGGCTCAAGAATAGTCTTCATGGCTCTTTAATAAATATTCTATGATTCGATCAAGAATCCCATATTGCATTAGCTGCCACGC
Source organism: Cebus imitator (assembly GCF_001604975.1). Classification (NCBI taxonomy): domain Eukaryota; kingdom Metazoa; phylum Chordata; class Mammalia; order Primates; family Cebidae; genus Cebus; species Cebus imitator. The sequence goes on from NW_016107649.1 coordinate 310,826, forward strand.
CTTTTAATTTGGAATAGCCCTCTGCAGACAGCTCAGTGAGGGCAAAGGTTTGGATGTGTGAGAAAAGAATCCCTTAGGGGAGCCCAGGGGAGAGAAGAGGAGCAGGTTTGAGAAGGGAGACTGGCGCCGGATAAGGGGGATTTTAGGTACGAAGCGAATGACCTAGGCCTTAGGAAGCCATTGCAAGTTTGTTTTTCTAGTGGCCCCAGGGAAAGCAGTGTTCATCTGGCTGCAGGGTGCAGAGTGGATTCGAACTGAGAAAGTCTTTGTGGTGGAAATGTGCGACATGGTGGCATTTGCCTCTTCTCTAGCCCTGTCCCCAGCTCCACCCAACTCTCCCTTCCTTCTGGTTTCCAGAGCAAAGCTGTGGAAAGCCTGTTTCCTAGGCTTTCCTCCTCTGCTTCTGGCTGTGTTGACCTCCATCCTGTTTATCATCCTCTTCCTCTTTCTTTCTGACCTGCCTCCCGCCACTCTTCCTTGCAGATCCTTCACCTAAAATGGGAAGCTGAGTGAGAGGGAACTTGGGGTTTTGGTCAGGGGAATGCACAGAACAATACTGGAGTCCACCCGGCCTGGGTTTTCTTGAGTTAGAGCAGAAGCTTTGCTCTCGGAACTTTGAGGAGAAAAAGGGTAAGCCCCGAACCCAGGAACTTTGTAGTTCCCTGTTTAACTCACCTTCCTGCCTCTGCAAAGTTCTCACTCTTCTTGCCTTTCCTAGAGGCTCCCTCCCCCAACCAGGAATCTAGAGCATAAAAAGCTTCAGACTTAGCTGCCATTCTCATCCGCATGGTGCCATGGTCTTCCTGTGTCCCCGCTAGGCACACCCGTGCTTCAGATGGCAATTTCCTCCTGGGACCCTGGCTACCAGCTTGGAGGGCAGAGCAGGACGGAAGTCTGGTTCACCAGGAGGGTGCTCGGTGGGCATGGCCTTGCTTCTGTGGTCTGGTCTGGGAAGTGGCTCAGGCTGGGGGGATTGCCCTGGCTGGAGGGGACAACGTGGTGAAGGAGTCTTAAACAGATTGGAGTTTGTGGGAACCACTCAAGGCACACCAGGTAAGCCGGCCCTTCTGCTGTTTCTCGCTATGAAACTCGTTCTCGCACATGCTGGTATATATTTAATAACTGCTGTCTGAGAATAAAAGGAAGAAAACAAAAGCCTTTTAAACGGCGTTTACTGATTTCTGTGATGTAAATATGGCAAAGTTCAAGCTATCAATATGATGTCACTAAAACCAGGGTTGAGAAGTGATGCACACAGTTTTTTCTCACAGGGTGATGTGAGGAAGGCCTGGCAGCGACAGATACTGAAAGGACAGAGTATTGGATGGGACAGTGTGGCAGGTCCAGCAGCTGAGACGTCGTCTGGTCGTGAAACCAGGGCCCTGCAGGTCGCCGCCGCTCTGTCTGGTGGCTTCAGCTTCCTCATCAACTGTGGTAATGGTAGCATGAGATGGTTGACTTCTGAGGGGAAGTAAGGAGGAAGAGGAAAGTCCCCTGGGTTATTTTGTTTGCCAAGCAAAATATAAATTAAGAACACTGCATGCAGCATGGGCAGTTAGCTGTAGATGCATTGGATGACATTTCGACAATCTTAGGTTCTATAGAAGCCAATTATGGTCTAGGTGTACCCTCTATTCAATATTCTTTGACTGAAATTGAATTGATATAGGAGAAGTATGTTGGCTTAGAATAAATACGACATTTCATGAGCCAAGCAAAGTGCAGAAAGCAGACAGGAAAACCAAGCAGGACAGGAAAAACATCTCTTGAAACACGGGCCAGGAAGGGTTATGTTTAAAATGACAAAAGACCTGAGCTCCAGAGAGTCCCAATGTTACATTCTGAACCAATTCCTGATCGAAGCCGTGAGGCTACGGACCTGGGGAAGGACATCCATGTGTACTGGAAGCAGGTGGCTTAGAAACAAAAGCACGTTTCCTCTAGGCATGCTCCTGAGTAATCTGGTGCACTTAAAACTAGGATGAGCTGTCAGGACACAGGTCATGGTGAGCCAGCTGGGGTGCGCCAGGTGCACGTGGAGGAGGCACTCCCCTATTGAGTTGCAGCATCCTGTGGGTTCATACCAGCCTCCCAGTGCTCCTTGCACAACCTGCTGTTCAGGGAGCTTTGCCCTGGGGATGGGTGCTCCCTCACAATGAAGGGCATGGACACCTGTCACACTGTGCAATAGTAGTGAGGGCGGGGAGAACATGGAGAAGTCAAATATGTAGGAAAAGCATCCTCTTCTTAACTCAGACTGCTGAGTCTCTGAGTACTACAGACTGCTAATTAGGGAAAGTCCAGGTTAAGTCATGGTGAGTTAGAAAACCTCCTGATTTTATAAATCGTTCTACTATAAGGACATGCACACAAATGTTCATTGCAACACTGTTTACAATAGCAAAGACTTGGAACCAACTCAAATGCCCATCTATGACAGACTGGACAGGGAAAATGTGGCACATATACACCATGGAATATTACGCAGCCATCAAAAATGATGAGTTTGTGTCCTTTGTAGGGACATGGATGAACCTGGAAACCATCATTCTCAGCAAACTGACATAAGAGCAGAAGATCAAACACCGCATGTTCTCACTCGTAGGCGGGTGTTGAACAATGAGAACACATGGACACAGGAAGGGGAGCATCACACTCTGGGGTCAGTTGGGGGGAAATAGGGAAGGGACAGTGGGAGCTGGGGAGCTGGGGAAAGATAGCATGGGGAGAAATGCCAGATATAGGTGATGGGAAGGAAGGCAGCAAATCACACTGTCATGTGTGTACCTATGCAACAATCTTGCATGTTCTTCACATGTACCCCCAAACCTAAAATGCAGTAAAAAAAAAAAGAAAGAAAACCCCCTGATTCCATGTGGGAGGCTGGGTGACATTCTGTGCCAGGGGCCTGCGTTCTTAGCGCCACTCTGCCCTGGCTAATCCTGCTGCTAGGGCAAGTCACTTCACAGTCTTGAGGCTTTATCTTCCATATTAACAAAGTGGTGGCGGTCGTAGCCCTACCTGGTTTGCAAGTTCCTGTCTAGTTCCTTAATTCTCTTTGTCACCAAGGCAAGTACCAAGACTGGCTTCTGAGGAGTACAGGGTGGCCTAGGACCCAAACTAGCCTATTGGGTGATGCGGATGTGATTCATTAGCATCACCACCTCCATCACCCAGCATTTGCTGTTCTTTTGTTAGATCCAGTGCAGAATGCCCTGTGTCTTTTTTCTATAGTGTTTCCAGCCTAGCCTGGGAAGTCGATACATGGCATTCATATTCTGTTTGCCATACCATGTGCCAATGGCATGTGTTGTAAAATAATTCCTGGTTCCCCACTGTATCTGGATTAGGTGTCAGGATGCTTAGTTGCATTGCAGGTGAAGCGTCATGCCTGGACATGGTGGTCATGCTTTTATATTTGAACTGGACAAAAAGGAGCTAGAAAAGAGTTTAGCCTTGGAAGGGCTCCTACAGAAAGCATCTATGACCCCCAAAGACAGGTTTCAGGGCTGCTAAAAGTCTCCTTCTCATAGGACACTTATCCATTGATCAAATGACTCCTCGCTTATGGGGTTAGTCAGTCTCGTTACAATGTTGTTTAACCTGAAACATGGAACTAATATCTACCCTGCCTTCACTTTAGGATTCTAGGGAAGTGCTTGGAAGAGTACCAAGTACAATACAACTATAGGGTTATTAATAATGTTGCTATTATCCATTTTGATTGATGAGATTTTGACAGTGGGAAGGCTCCTCTCTCCCCACTCTGGCCACAGGACCTGTTCCTAAAAGTACATCTCAGTCCACACTCCATAGACATTTCTTGGAACCACATCTTATTGTGGTTCATCCTATAAAAAAGCCGCTCCGGCTCCAAGTGGGCATGAAAGTTCATCACAACATTTGCCATCAATAAAAACCCAATTCTTTCCATGTGAAACGCATTACTGCTGTCGAATGGTTATTGAGTGATGATACCTGAAAAATGGGAATACAGGAACAGGAAAATGTATGAAGGGAAACCTCACTGGGATGCAAATTGTAAAGATAGAATTGCCAATATCCGAAGGAAATTAGTTAAGCAGAGCAGTGTACACGTGCCTTTTCCAAGGAGGGAAGATGGGAGGGCAGGACCGGTGGAAGGTGGGAGAAGCAACAGGTGGAAATGAGAGCATCAACACTGCCCTTTGGATATGTCACAGAAGAGGGTCATATCCAGCCCTTTATGGCCAGCCCTCTCAGTCCAAGAACTTGTTAAAAGTTATCTTCTGAAAAATTCTGTCACAACAGCTGGTGCCTTAGCAATTAAGCTCCGTTGGCCACATAGGACCTTTGGAGCTTATCTGAGACACATCCATGCCTAAGGGACAGAAGCTGGTCCAGAACACCAAGGCAGCAGCCTCTTTTGGCAACCCCTCTGGCTGCCTGTGAGCCTTCCTGGCCAGGATGCCCTGCTGCCTCCTCTTGAAATGTAGCTCTGCCCTCTGCTCCTTCAGCTCCTGACCACCTTCCAGTTCAGCTGCACATACTCACATGGCATCAGCTCTCCCCTGTGACGTTCCTGGATGACCAGAAGGAATCAGTGTGGGTCAGTGTGGCAGACAAATCATAAGGCTCTGAAGAAGTGCTGGGTAGAGCATGGCTTTATCCATTGCCTGGTGGGCCAGAGGCAAGTCACTGAGCTTTTCAGCAGTTATATTGTCTGTTAAACAGGAATGATTCCTGCCTCATGGACGCGTGTGAGAAACAGATGGTATCAAACGGTTAGTCCCCTGTGTATATGGCCATACTCATGTGAAGTGTTGGTAGAGTGCTCATATTCCAGTTTGCCAGAACAGACTCTGTTTAGGACGGTTATCCCAATGAAATCAGTAGACAGGCCCCATTTCATTCTCAAAAGTGTCCTGGGTTGGGTAATAAATTATATCACCCTGGGAATTATGATATCTGGAGGGACTAAATGAGGCTGGGAGCTGTCCCCTAAGATGTTCAGATTCTTAGAATTCCTGTCCCTTCCTCCTCTGTTGGAGCATAGAACTTCGCATCCATCAGTCTTGATTCACTTTCAAAATAATAATTCTTCGGTTAGTCCATTAAAAGAAATAACAGCCCTGTTTTAATTTCAGCCATGGCCTTGGAATGAAAAGACTACTAATTACTCCAATTAACCAACCACATTAAGTGCACGTGTTCAAACGAATATTAAGATACCATCAATCTTGGTCCTGAAGTTCTTGAGATGCTGGAATGCATCAACAAGCAGTGGAAGAATTGTGACTGCAGAGAGAACACAAACAGAGCTGGCTGTTTGTTTGTGTGACTGCCTACTTGTGGAGAAATAACCAAGAGATGTAGAAAGACATGAGGGTTTCTCCCCAGTTTATGTTTGTAATTATTGCCAGAGGAGACAGAACAAAGAGGTTCCTATTTATAGCCAAAATCTAAAGGGGGTGGGAGGGTGGGAGGAAGAAGCTTAGTCATGAGAAAACACAATTTACTATTGGCATTAATAAAATTAAATAAAACTGTAGTTTATCAAAAGAACAAACTGTCTTTGGGGAAAATAAATAACTCCTTCCATTTCCTGACTCTGTATACAAGGTTCTCAACTACCACTGTCCTTACCAGTGAGAGAGCCAACTGGGAGTCGGCTGATGCCATGGGAGTGGACGGGCTTCCTGTGGAAGCTGAGTCTGGAGCAGCGTAGGCATAGAATCTTCAGGGTTGGCCGTGTCGGAGTGCCTGTAACCAGCAAAGCCAGTGAAGGGCACATTTCTTTGGGCACACCTCTAGCTTTTTGGTCATTTCACAGAGCTCAGACTTGGGAAATGCTATGAAGAAGCACAGAGGAAGCTCAAGAACAATGCTGGCTACTTGTAAAGGACTCTGGATGATAATATGCAGGTGGCCTCAAGCTTCAGAATCCCATACCTTGCTTTAGGTGGCTCACGCCTGGAATCCCAGCACTTTGGGAGGCCGAGGTGGGTGGATCACGAGGTCAAAGGTTTGAGACCAGCCTGACCAACATGGTGAAACCCCCTCTCTTATACTAAAAGTACAAAAATTAGCTGGGCATGGTGGCATGCACCTGTTATCCCAGCTACTTGGCAGACTGAGGCAGGAAAACGGCTTGAACCCTGGAGGTGGAGGTTGTAGTGAGCCGAGATTATGCCACTTTATTCCAGCTTGGGCAACAGAACGAGACTTCATC
>NW_016107649.1:317051-375413 GCF_001604975.1 Cebus imitator
AAAAAAAAAAAAAAAAAAGAGGCCAAATGGGTGGGAGACGCCACAGCGATGGTCTCCTTAGAACGGAGGAGCTGCTTTCCCAGCTCCAGGAGACAGTACCTGCCTCACATTATGGTTTGTTTTCTCTTTCCTTCCCTCCCTCCCCAACTCTCTTTTGCTTTCCCCTTTTCCCCTTCCCCCACTTGTTCATTCACTCTTCAATTATTTATGCAGCAAATATTCATTGTTCTTTATGCAGCAAATATTTTGTTTTTTAGAACTAAAATGTTTGAACTGTGCCCAATGCTGTGAGCACAAAGGAGCAAATTTCTTGCCTTAAAGATCTTACAGCTTCACTGCAGAAGCAAGTCTTCCTCTTCTGACAGCTTTATTTTGATCACTGATAAAATAATTTCCATAATAGGCCAGGCTTTAACATTCTAATTCATGAAAATCCCATTTCTTTCATCTCTTCTACTCAGTCCTAGTGATTCTACTTCTCTATTTTTTCTCTCTCTTCTTTCCTTCACATTTCCACTAGCATTTCTACAGAAATGGAAGGGTTGTCTTTATCTTCACTTCTACAGAATTAATTTTTAAAAATAAGTATTGAGTTATTAGATTGGCCAATCACTGTACCAGGTAATTTCTATATTATCATCCCATTTAACCCTCCCAGCAAACCTTTAGATGTCTGTTATTGCCATCCTCATTGTACAGAGGAGGAAACTAAATCTCGGAGACGCTAAGTGACTTATGTAGGCCACACGAGTGGAGCTCAAGAAGGCTTAGAGAATGACCAGTTTGGGTACCATTCTAGAGGCACTGAAAATGATGACACAGTTGCCTCCATTTCCAGGTAACTGGTTCCTTCTCTTTTGGTTGCTTAAGATCTTGTATCTAACCACTGGACGATGTGACTCCAAGAAGTTCCTGGTCAAGGGCACAGAGGGTGCACTTGCCAGCCCCATTTGAGAACCCATGGCATGGTTGGGGTACTTCCCCATTTCTTCCAACAATTTATTTGACGTCCAAGGTCATTCCAGAGCCTCTAATGTTGTGGACTGGGATTAGGGAGGGTCCTTGGATAACCTGCAAACAAGGATTTTTTTTTCATTCTAATCAAACTGACTTGTGTTTTAGGAGGCTCTCGAGACCATAGTGGTGCTTCATCCTCTGTTATGCCAAACAAGGGAAGATACTGGGGAGGGGCCACTATTTTGTATGAAGGCTCCAGAATGTCCAATAAGTGAGCCTCCTGAAGGAGCAGAAGAGAGCAGGCATTGCTATCATCATTAAGTCATTTTTGCCTCTTCCTTCAGTTTCACTCAGTTGCTCTTCCTACCACTGACTTGCAAGAACAAGAACAGTCAAGAAGTTCTGCTGCTTCTTTTAGATTTATCCATTCCTTCTACCTTGCATTTATCACACCTGCCCAGACAATTATTTCAGTCGTTTTGATTTGTTTCTCTGGTTCCAGTCTTTGTCTCTTGATCTCTAAATCCATCTTGCACTCTACTTCCCACGTAATATTTTATTCTCAAGCCCTTCTGCCTAAAACAATCTAATCTACAGTATCCCATTGCCTGTTCTTAAGATTTTTTTTTTTTTGGACAGGGTCTCTCAGTCTGTGTCTTAGGCTGAAGTACATTGGTGAGATTATAACTCACTGCAGACGTGAACTCCTGGGTTTAAGTGATCCTCCTGCCTCAGCCTCCTAAGAAGCTAAGATTACAGGCATGCATCACCACACCCATAGGTTTCACTATGTTGCCAAGGATGGTTTTGAACTCCTGGCCTCAAGCAATCATCTCACCAGTGTTGGGATTACAGGCATGACTCACCACACCCAGCCCTAGTTTTATTTTTTAAATTATAAAAAAATAAACTTACTTATTGTCCCAAATTCAAACAATACATAAATATGTAAAGGAAACTATCTCATATATATGTATACCATCTCACACACACACACACACACACACACACACACACACCCAGTCATGCACTACAAAATGATGATTCAGTCGCTGAAGGACTGCATATACAACAGTGATCCCCTAAGATTACAATGGAGCTAAAAAATTCCTATCACCTAGTGAGATCCTAGCCATCATAACATCACAGTGCAACACATTATCCTTTCTATGTTTAGATACACAGATTCTTAACTTTATGTTATAATTTTCTATAGTATTTAGTACAATAACGTGCCGTATATGTCTGTAGCCTAGGAGCAATAGTCTATACCATATGGCTTAGATGTGTAGTAGGCTAGTCCATCTAGGTTTGTGTAAGTACACTCTGATGTTGACACAATGAAGAAATCACCTAACGATGCATATCTTAGAACATATCCACATTGTTAAGCAATGTATGTTGTGTGTGCATATATAAATATATATATATATTCAAACCAAAGGATTGTTCTCTATTTTGAGATTTTTTTCTTTGTTAACTTTGAATATTTTATCATCGTAATTCATCTATATGCTAAATGCAAGTTCATTTAAACAATAATAATAAGTCTTATAATGAAAAACAGCAGTCTTCTGCTCCATGCTTCAACAGTACAGCTTTGAAGTCAAAGACCTCAGCTAAATTTAGATAGCACTCTATGACTTGGTGCTGCTTGGGTTAAAAGCATTATATGACTTGGTGCTGCTTGGGTTACCTTTTGAACCTTTTTCTCACTTCTCAGCTTGGACAAACAACTCCTTCCAGGTTAGGCTGTTGTCTGATTGTCATTGTCTTTTAAGTGGAGAGTTTAGTCCATTTATATCATTTGTAATAGCCAAACTGTTTAGATTAATTTCTACCATCTTATTTTGTACTTTGTAGTAATATTTACCTTCTTGTTCTATATATATATTTTATTTTTTCTCCTTTGCTTCCTTGTTTTGCATTTATTTGTTTCAGAATCACTCCACTCTGAATTCCTTTTTTTCCCATGTATTCCACCCTAAAAATTTTAATATGCAACTTTAACATAATTTAATTGAAAACTAATTAATATAAGCTTTTTCTGAAATACAAGAAACAAAGAACTCTTGAAATCAATTATTCATCTCTAAATTTTACATGAAATTGTCCAGATTTTAATTATCTCTTGATTTTTAAATATTTATAAACTAGACATTGTTGTTTTATACATATACGCATTTGTTTAGGTTTATCCACATGTTTACTTTTATCTCTGTCATTGACTCACTTGCAATTCAGATCTACCTTCTGGGATAATTTCTTTCTTTCTAAGATGAATGTCCTTTAGATGTTTCTACAATGACTATTTTTGTAATAAAATCTCTCAATTTGTGATAGTTTGAAATTGTGTTTCTTTGACCACCCCTCCTTTTTTTTTTTTTTTTTTTTTTTTNTAAGGAAAGATAGCTTTCTTTGTTTAGAATTCTAGATAGTTATTTGATCTGAATTCACTCAATTTTCCCTGCTGTTCTTGAGAACTCAGCTGTCAGATTATCATTCTTTTTTAGGTAATCCGCCTGTTCTCTCTGATTGCTTTTAAGGTCTTCTCTTTGTCTTTTTTTGTTCTGCAGCTTCACTATGGTATATCTAGGAAGGGATTTCCTTTGTCCTGCTTTTACTGCTTTTATCCTGCTCAGGATTCTCTAGGCTCTCTCAGTTTGGGGACTAGTGTCTTTCACTAACTCTGGAGAATTCTTAGCCATTATCTCTTTTAATATTGCTTCTCCCCATTCTCTTTATTGCTTCCTATAGAACATTTTCACACTATTCTTTATGTTTCCTCACCACTTTCACATTTCTCATTGCTTTTCTACTACTAGATTCTGTGTAATCTTTTCAGTATTACAATTCATTTATTTTATTGTTCACCCTATTTATTGAAATTATTTCATTTATTACATTTTTAATTTCTGAATTTTTATTTGGTACTTTTCAAATGTGGTCAATTATGGTAGTCTCTTTTTTCTTTGATATAGTTTCAATCTCCTCTCATATTTTTAAATCTATTGCACATACTAAATTTATATTTTATATTTGAATAATTCCAATATCTGTGGTCTTGGAGGGTCTGATTGTAGAGTTTATTGTTTCTACTGACATTCACTCAGGGTGGTTTGTTTACTTTTTATTACTGATTTTTTTCTATAGAGCTCATTGTCTTTGTAACTTAATATGTAGGGATTCTTTGAGGCTCCATTTAAAAGTATTTTCTTCCAGAGTGTATCACCAGGTGCTTGACGGTATCATCAACTTGGAATCAATTTAACTTTTCAGAGTTTTATTTTAGCCACACTTGTTGTGTATATTCAAGCCCAAAGTCATAAATCTATACATCTGTAATTACAAATAGGGAGGGGGACTTTTTCTTTTCTTTTCCTTTCCTTTCCTTTTTTTTTACCCGCTACTCAGAGCCAAGACCAAGTCAGTCATGTATCTCCATAGACAGATGTTTTTCTAGCTCCCTCAATGAAGTGTTGCCCTTCCATAATATTGGCTTATTTTGGGGTATCCATTCTGATATTTCACTCACCTTGGGCTTCAGATTTTGTCTCTCATGTGTAGGAAATGCTGACTCCATCACTTAACAATGACTCTGGATTTGGGCATTCTGATCATTCATGGGGCCCAAGGAATTATTTTCTAGCTAGATCCATCATACATTTAAAAATCTTAAAAATATTTTACCTAACATAGTGAGATATTTTCTTAAAATCATGTCTTCTCTTTTGTCAAAAAGATAAGACCTCACTTTTTTGCATATTGGGCAAATTATGTCTCTGAGCTTTCATTTATTTACTCAGTAAGGTGAAAAAACACGTATCATTAAGATTTTTGTGAGGATTAAATAAGAGACTGGCTATAAATGCCTTCTATGTAGATGTTTAGTAAATTATAGTTGTTACTATTATTGCTGCTACTGTTCTACCAACACTATCAATATGAGTACAACCTATTACTAACAACACAAAAGAGCCTGTTCTTCCATGGAGAATCAAATAACTATCCGATTAAAACAAAAATCGTTAATTTTTAAAATGTTAGGATTTAAGCTTTCTAAACATATTCTTCATATGCTGAGTGGGGAGGCCTCTAGTTATGTATTGTGCTGGGGAGGGTCTTTTGTTTTTAAACACTACCCCTGGAGTAGTTAATAATAACAGACATGGGCCCTGTACTCTGAGCTACACCTTTGATAGTGGTATGTGTGTGGGCTAGAAGTTGAGCCCCAGTCAATAAGCAATGCCAGGGTCCATAGTGGAAACACTTTCGTTCTGTGCAGCATGGGTGGGCAAGCTGAAAGAACACCATTTATTGGAAGAAAGGTGCTACACATATACAATGAGGTGTTATATTTATTATTATTTCTATTTTAAATTATCCATCGAAGAAAGAAGACATGGAAAGAATTTTCAGTGTGGTCAAATTGGGTTCAGAAGCCCAAAGGGGAACATGGTGGTTTTCTGACTTGGACACATGTGACTTTGGGCAGGTCAACTAACCTCTCCCAGCTTCACTGCTCTCATGGGTGAAGTAGAAGGGTGGGACTGTGTAGTTTTAGGGAACTTGTACATCTAAATTCTGTGATTCTCCTTTTGTATTCTCGTCCATATCCCCTTGGCTCCCTGGTTCACTAACTTCTAAGACCCACAATTATGGCTGTGTGAAAGAATACTCTTTAATCCAGCGACGCCTGCCCAGCGTGACATGTGCTCTAACGTGAGAAACAGTAATGAGAGCCACAATAGAAACAGAATCCTTCAGTGGCTTTGGCCTCCCCAGCTTGATGAGATGCTCATTCATCTCAGACGTGTGGTTGGAACGTGAGGGGCTACAGCAAAGTGCCAAAATTGCCACCTGAGGAAGGAAGTTGTTGGAATTGACACCCTGTGAGTCGGGTTAGCCATGTGCAAAAGTAGGCCATGCCTAGAGACAGTGTATAGTTGTGTTTTTAAGAAGAATCAAGAAACAATTTGATCCTGTCAGGGGACTGGGCCATATCCCTCAGCCGGGAGTGCAGGGAGGGAAACGGATAGCACTGGTACGTGACCTGTTAGAAGGAGATGACTGAAGTGCAGTGGTCTCTTTGGAGTGGCTTGGGAGTGGCTTGGGAGCAAAGGTGTATTTCTGTTGATGGGACATATTGGGAGAGGGCAGTGATGTTAGAGGTAGTTAGAATGGGTCTCAAAGCATGGCTTTTGGAGCCCCTTGTCTCTAACTGGAGGCCAATAGCAGTGGCATGCGGCTGTTCTCTCACTGTTTCACAAACTTCAGTCATTTGGATGTTTGCCATATCCACCTGCCCTGTTACTTCTTTAATATTTGTATGGAAGTTGATTACTTTTTATTGAAATGTTTATTTTAAAAGGAAGCTTTCTATCATTATCAGGGGAAAAAACAGTATCTCTTGCCATAATTGGGAGATAATCATCCTCCCTCCCCCTGCACACCATGAAAATTAAGCAATGTTGTGAAGTTCTAACGAGGTACTCTTACCTGTAGAAGTTTGCGGCCTGAGGATTGCTCCTTAAAGGGAAGATTAGAAAGTGTTAGGTTTACCAGCACACCTAGACTTTCTTCGTAGAGTGGTAAGAAAGACTGACAGATAATAGTACTAGGTAAAATTTGTTGAATCTCTTTTTACATATCCTCCAATTGACACCTCCAGATCGATAAGACCAGTGCTCTTATCATTTCCATTCGTTTTCTAGCTGAGGACATCAAGGCTGAGAGAATAAACCACCTGCTCAGAGCACACAGCTAGTTAGGGGGTGTAGACAATGGGAAGCAAAGAAATTTGACTCCAGAGCTGGATTTCTTCAGCACAGGACTGTATCTTCTCTCTCGCGTCAGTCGGTGCTATTGAATGCTTTGATCTCATGCCCCTTGAGAGCACCTCAAGTGCCTTCTGCAAGCATTTTCTGCATCATGAGTTTCAGGCATCTTACCTGAAGATGCTCAATACGGATTTATCTCTCCTCCCCACAACCCTCCTGTCCATGGGACAGACCATCCTGAGCCTTGGTTCCAGTATTCAAAGGCTCTTGAAGGGAAGTGACCACTTCAATGCAAAACACTCATCCTTGTCCCCTGACAATCCCACAATTTCCAGGCAACCTTCCAATGGTGACCTGCTTTCCACAGTGTGCTTTCCAACTGGGAGAGAATGAACTCATCAACTGATAGCAGCGCTTGATTTTGGGTTCAGAGATGGACCGTGGTGACGGGTACAGGGCCGTCTATCAATATTCACTGAATGAGTGAGTAAACATCTGGCAGTTATATTTCTAAAACTAATAATAAGATTAGTAATAAAATGGCTTTGTTATGAAGCTTCTATGCTATACCTGACTTGGTCCTAAATGCTCCTCCTGTATTAATTCCTCAGCAACCCTATGAAGTAGGTACTGTTATTCTGTTTTACAGATGAGGTTGGCGGTTGGAGAGCTAAGTAGCTGTTTGATCCAAAGTCTGTGGTGCTCCCAACTCTAGCTTATGCTGCTCCCATCAGAGTTGTCCACGTGGCTCTGAGTTCTGACGGATTTGGTTAATGACAGTCAGGCCCTCTGAGCACCACCTCCGACTTTACTAACAAGCTGAGTCTCATTTCCCTCGGCCCTAGTTTCTTCATCTACAAACAGAATATTACAGAAGAGAGCACATGAAATGCACTTGGTACATGGCCAGCATCCCATAAAAGGCATTTATTATTATGGGGGAGGATGCAAAGAGGACCTGTGTGGTGAAAGCAAAGTCACTTCATGAGGAAAATGGAGATGGAGGCAATGTTCTTTCTGTTTCTTGGTAACTGTGGTGAAGGTGTCAGACCAGGCCTCCAGGTGCCAATTTCCCCCTTTCTCAGAAATGCTCCAGAGAGTAAACTCTCCCACCCCAAGTTCCCCCAGAATGAATACTCAGCACCCCTAGTTGTTGGATACACATCCTCCTGGGCCACGTGGCCCCCCTGCTGCTCTCTGCAGAAATGGACTGCTGCAGCTGTGGCATGGCAGGAAGTTAATCCCCTCACTTGGGTCAGAAACCAGAGCTGGGTGGAACACCCAAGAAGCACAGGCAGCAACAGTGATGATGAAGTGCGCGTGCAAGCCTGGGGTGGCACCAGGGAGGGGAGGGAGGGCCGCCTGGAGGCTGCAGGAGGAAAGGGTGCTGAGGCCTCTCCAGCCTGGACACTGTCAGTGCACAGTACTTCCCAGGGCAGTATCAGCTCCTCAACCTTGGCACCCAAAGGTCCCTTCCACTGTGGTGTGTGAGCTCTGAGTTTGAGGAAGACTCTGTTAATGAGACGTGGTCTCTTGTCCTCATCCATTCTTCTCACCCAACACCCTTGTGTCTTCCAATCACTGCATCAACCCTCAGTTGCCTGTTTACTTGGTTTTGTGGTTTATCGCTTAGATGTGGTTAGAGAGAGGTGGGGTCGGAGGACAGGCTCTCTACCCGACTCCTTCACCCCCAACCCATGTGTTCTACATGGTCTCAGAGAGCAGAACATGACACTCCTGGCACAGCAGATGGGGAAATTCTGATTCAGTTTCTCTGGGGTGGGGTCCAGGTGTAGGTATTTGTTCTAAGCTCCCAGGTGATCGGGAGCCACTACTCTAGTTATTGAAGGAACTGGATGACTCACTGCATTAGAAGATAAGTCAGTGAAGGAAAAGTCGAACCCAGCTTGTAAGAGTTAGCATTTCTTATTCCTGCACAAACATTATCTAAGGACGATTTGACTACGTAGATAGAGTCTTTTGACAAGGCTCTCAAAAACGTATTCCCAACACTACATGGGTGTGGACAAAGTGCATATATTGTCCAGCTCATTTTATACCTGCCAAAATGACATACTCAGCAAGTCAATGGGAGAGATGAGAAGTTATGACAATGGAGTGACTTAGCTGAAGTGATGGTGGTGATGGTAAAAGGGACCAGCCAAGACCTGAAACCGCTGATGCTGAGATCATTCCACGTTCTTCAGATGCGATTGAGCTGATAGGTGTGTCCTAGAGTAATGAACTCTATCTAATACCATCTGCCAGATGCTGGAGGCCATCTTAAACCTACCAGGATAGCTTGGAGGGCACAGATGCCACTTTAGGAGGGAGAGGGCAGAGCCAGGGCTGCTGCTTGCCAATGTATTTATAGGAGGAAAGATTATGGGCTTAGAGCCTCATTGAGACTCTGTAGAAAGGCATGAGGAAGTTCAGGGATTTTTAAAGGAAATGATAGCTTACTTGGTGGACAGTGCTGGATAGTATTTTTTTTAATGGTATGAATCTCATTTATTGAAAACATTCTTTCTCACCTTTCTCAAACTGAAGACTGCAAAAACAAAAGCAGTGCTTGATTGAGTTGCCATGAGCCTTGGGAGGGAGCAGCAGCTCTGCATCTCCACGCTCTGGAAACTGCAGCTGTCATGTGCCACACCAGTCCCACCTCGCTTTACAAAACAGTCCTGAAGCTGAATCAGATAAAACTATTGTACACAACATTTACGTTAGCAAAATAGAGCTGGGTGTAGGAAAGCTGGGCCTGGTGTTCCCTTTAAGTGAAAGTGGCTCCGCAGTGGGGGTGTCTTCACTTCCTCAAGGCAAAACAGCAGATGAGCCCAAAGGGAAACAGGATGATGTCCAGGAAGATGCCCAGGAAGGTCAAGCATCCTCCAGCACCCTGACCCTGCAGATGGGACAGCCTCCCACGACCACAGTGGAGTTGGTGCCGGCTGTGGATGTTGTAGACCCTGGGGTGGTGGGTGGGTATCCCTGTGATGAGGTAGTGGCAGGGTGGCAGTGGGGGAACGGTGGGGATGGTGCCGTAGCTGTGCGGGCCGCAGGCGTAGTCGCCCTGGCTGGCCACCAGGTCGTAGGCAGGTGGCCACTCCTGCCCCAGGGGCTTGTGCTGGGTAGTCAGTAGGGCAGTGGTGTGGTGTCAGGACATGCCAGGTGCACACGCAGCAGGCCTGCAGAGGTCTCGGTTATGAAAAGCGTGGAACACACCATCCGTGACAGATGGAGATGTCCCCCCTCACTCTCACCCTGCCACACCCTACCCCAGCCTCTTAGGGCACAGGTGCAGACTCCCACCTCCACAGTTTGCAGCGCAGATCAGTAAGAGGTTCCTTCATTGTGTTATTTATATTTTCCCTCCCCCAGCAAAATTGCCAGGTTCAAGATTCATTATCCACCAGCAGTTGCCATCGAGGAATGATGAGAGAACGTGAAATACCACTCACAATGGCAGCTAAGCCCACAACACACCCGGGAATTGACCTCACGTAAGATCACCCAAAACGTTTTTGGGAAATTAACAAAAAAATACTATTTTAAAGGGTGTAAAAATAAAAGGATAATACTATAACAGAATACCTTCAATGTAGAGTAAAACATGTTCACCCCAGTTTTTAAAAAGATATAGACATATTCAATGGCTTACAGTAAGTGGATAACCCTGGGAAGAAGGAATGAAAAAGGGACTCATACACATAGACATGTATATATTATCTAGTAATACCTAAACACGTTTCCTCAGCAAATAATAGTTGCTTTCTTGAATACTTAACCCAAACAGGCAAAATGTGTGTATCTTCCATGATGCTTAGCTCAGTGCCTTGCATGAAAAAGGTGCTCAATACACATCTTTGTAAAAGTTCCATTAAAATAATATTTATACATTATAGAATGTATATTACAGAAAATTCAGAACATGAAACATTATGCAATTCAGCCTCTCACTCAGTGATCTATCACACCCTTCCATTAGCTCTTCTTTAAACAGGAACATTATAGAGAAAATCTAGAAAATACACATTATGAAAATGTATAAAATATTGATAATCGAAAGTATGTTAAACTCACCCATAATACCACTACTTATGGATAACCACTACGAACATTTCTAGATTTATTATTCCAGGTTTCAATTAGGGTATTGTTTATGATTGATTGATGAGTTTTACTATGTTTTCATCCAGTAGTTTTGCCATTTTGTAGTTTGAATGCAAACCATTTTAAAACGAATTCAATGTACAAAATATTCACTATGCATGAAGAAGTGTAGCGTGTTCCAGGCAGAAATGGCTAGCCTGGGAGTGAGTCTGAAAAGTGATATCAAGAAAGAAGATGGGTCAGTCAGGCTCAGTGTGATATGGTTGCTCAGGGGAGGGACAGCAGGGTATTGGCAAACTTTCTGTAAATAGCCAGATAGTTAATATTTGCAGGTCCTATGATCTCTGTTACAGCTACTGTACTGTGCTGTTATACTGTGAAACCAGCCAGAGACAATATGTAAATGAGTGAACATGGCTGTGCTCCAATAAAACTTCAGGGCATTGAAATTTAAATTTCCTATAATTTTTACATGTCACAAAGTATTCTTCTTTTGATTTTATTTAAAAAAAAAAAACATTAAAAAATGTGAAAACAATTCTTAGCTTGTGGGCCATGCAAAGACAGTGGGCAGGGAAGATTTGGCCCATGGACCTCCATTTACAGACTTTTGGGGTTAATGTCACAGGATGAAGGAAAAGACCAGAGGCAAGAGAGACCTCGGCAAGTTGAAGAGCTAATGGAAGGGTGGGATAAATCCCTGAGTGAGAGGCGGGAGGTGAGATGTGCTTCTGGAGAGGCCCCAGACACCCATAGTTCAGCTCCATGTCCCGAAAGGTTGGAAGTGGTGGAGGGAGGTCAGCTGCAATGCACTTCAGAAGCGGATCCACTCTGGGATTGTACCAAGATTCGACCATTGCTCGAACTGTGTTAGGCCGGAAAGTCTGGTTTCAGGTTCTTCTGAACTCCTTCAAGAAGAAAGAGCAACACCCAGGAAAACAACGCCCCATCTTAAGAACACCCAAGATTTAGCACAAATAACCAGCTTGAGGTTGGAGTGCGAGAGGTTTTGATAAATAACTTCACCAGTAGGGTAAATGGTCTACGGTGTCCTTGAAGAGTCAGCGGAGGCAGCCTGTTCCTCCCCCAACCCTCCTTATAATGATACTCCTTTCTACTCATTTTTGATCTCGGCTTCCCACATCCCATTGGGCGTTCCCATCACTCCCCCTTACCTCATCCCCTGCTCTCCTGACTGCAGAATCAGATCACCTTGTCTAAACGGCCCTGTTACTGTCTTGATTGGTCTCAGCCTGATCTAAATGCTACTTCGAAACCTTTGTAAATAGGGGTTCACTATTTCCTTAGTGATTTCTTCCTCCACTTCCCACACCTCCTTGTGACCCCAGGCTGCAAGTGTATGCAACAACCCAGACTAGGCAGAGGAAAGATTATGTTTACTCTCATTTAATTGCATTTTACTGAAATTAAATGTGCACCTTAATGAAACATGACACATCACAAAATCTAAGCAGACTGTTTTTCTACACCTAGGACCTGATGTTAGCCTGGTTTCTTGCGCCTATTTCCAGATTTCCTGTACGTGGTGTTTTGGTGCGATACCTACCTATTTTAACTCTATCTCTCTTTCAACTGCAAGAAGGCTTTGGCTTTCAGCATTTGGAGTTTAAGATTTGATTACTCAACCAGGGGAAATATTCAGAAGTGATCTCATAGGCATGATTTGCACCTTGCAAACTTGCTTAGAATTTCAAGCAGGGGGTTTTCCAAGTAGACTTTCCTCACTGTCCTGGTTTGCAGGCCTAGATTATGAAGCAATTAATATACAGCACATAAAACTGTCTAGTCTGTTTGTTCTTGCTGTCATATCGTCAGTAATGATGGCAGGAACTGACTAATGAACCGGCCCAAGTATCTGTGTACACTGAGAAAGAGAGAGGAAGAAAGGGGGCCAATGGCAGAGAGCACGCAGCAGTATAACTCATATTTCTCAAAGAGTGCGACTCTTCCATTTCCTAATGCTTTTCTCATGAATAGTTCGGGTCTTTTTTTTTTTTTTTAAGTCTTTATGAAATTTAAGCCTTGTTTCCCATTTCATTGAAAAACCTTTAAGAAAAGACATTTTTCATACTTAAGACTTTTTCAAATCTCTCCTAACCAGTTACACTCTGTATTGTATCTTTCGTAGCTGGCAGCCATCCAGCGACAATCCTTAAAAATCCCTTTACAGTTTTAAAGGAAAATACAAGCTCTCATTTACCACTGGATCGAGTCAGAAAATAAAAGCTTAATGCCTTGACAGGCCTGGATTTTTTTTTGAGGCCTAAGTCTGATTTATGGCAGTAGCCGGCAAACCAGGCTGGTGAAATATTTGCTGCTGCTCCTAGGGATATGGAAAAATGAAGTGTGAAGTTCTGGGGAGAGCAGGCCACAGCCTTCCAGTCACTAAACACTCCCACCAAGTTGGCAGGGGAACAGAGCCCTGGGCTGCAAGATGAACCTCAAAGGAAAAGGGAGGAGAAAAGGACTGTGCTCCGTGTCAAAATACTGCCAAGGCTTAACGCTCGCCATACATTTTGTGACCTGGGGTGGGATGTTTATGAGGGGGTTTAGGGAGGAAAGAGAAGAGAAACATTTTCTTCCTTCTTTATTTATTCTATTTTCTTTACAGCTTCCCTGTAGGGGTTTCGGTCCAAGTAGAAGAAATTAAGAGCAACAACAGAAATGTAGGAAGTTGCTTAAGCCCCCACCGTAAAATCGTTCAGATAGAAAAATATGATCTGGTTAGAAAGAAAGCACTGGCCTGCCTTAGGGTTTGCAGCTTCAAGGTGGGGTGACAGATCCACTTCCCCATGCCATGGGTCCCCAGATCTGAGAGCATGGAAGCTGAGATTTTCATTCCCATGAAAAGGGAATTTCCTAGAGGTAGAAGTGAGGTGCGTTTTCTCCCCGAGAATTTTCTTGAAGTGAGTCATCACAAATCCACGAGTCAGGTTCAACACTTAGTGTTTTTATTTTTTCTTTCATTTATTTAAAATGCATATATATATATATATATATATATATATAAATTAATATCCACTGTTAGATTTGTTTTTAATTTTAGGTTTCTGAAGTAGATTCTTGGATACCCGTGCTTGTTTCAAAGGGCTTAATCTGTACTTGGTGTTATTTACAGAGGAGATAAGTGGAGACCCCACAGAAAAGCAGGGGTTGGTTTTAGTTGTTTTCTGAAGTGTGAAAAAGTCCTCTTCTAGGTGATGTTTTTGATAAACAAAGACAAGAAAGGGCAAAGATGGAAAAAGTGCAACTCATTTTCTCCTCACACAAATTTATCTTTGGAAGATCAGTTTCAAAATCTGATTCATTTGAGCGTTGGTTGAATAAGTTCTTTTTTTTTTTTTTTTTTTTTTTTTTTTTAAAAAAAATTTTTTTTTTTTTTTTTTTTTTTTTTTATTAAATAACAGCATTTCTGTCTGCTAGACAGAGATTTATGTTCCTGTGAAGTCTTGGGTCAGTTAAAGCAGTTTCAGTAATTACAGAAATGTTTATACCCATGGGCAGCCATCCCCCTTCCCCTCACTAAATCACTCAGACTCCCAGACTCACCTAACGCCCCCACAAAAACTGTCTCACTCATTTACTCCCTTATCACAAAATTAAATGTAGAGGTGATTCAAGTCAATAAATATTTATTGAAGTCTACCATGTATAAGGCACTGTCAGGCAATGGAGGGGATCAGGGATGGGGGCTGGGGGTGGAATGCTAAAGCAAGATTCTGGTTCCAGGCTTTAAGACATTTGCAATTTAATGGAGGCGGAAATTGGACTTTGATCCATTAGCCTTTTAGTAAAACTTACATTTTAAAAACAATAAAATGTGCTTCTGTTTTTTTTTTTTTTCTCTACATGGACAGAGAAGAGGAGGAAATAGGGGTCTGGAGACACGGAGCCACTTACTTTCCGCATGCCACAAACAGTAATAGCAAATATGACAGTGAGGCTTAGCACTTACCATGCCTAATCTCATTTGATTCTTCACAACTCACTGAGCGGTAGGCTCATCCTTCCACAGGTGAGAAAACTGAGGCTAAGGGCGGTTAAGTAACTAGTCGAAGATTATATGACGAGTGTGGGGCTGAGGTTCCTAACCCTTTTCAAAACTCTCTTGGTCCCATCATAAACCTGAGATTAAAACTTTTGTCTCCTTCCTCCTGATCCAGTGTGATTTTCTTTTTCTTTTCTTTTTTTTTTTTTTGGTTTATTCATTTAAACATTTATTCAAAAATATACTTTTGAGTTCCTTTTTTAAAAAAATTTTTTGTATATATTTTTTTAATTTTACTTTAGGTGTATACCGTGTCCAGCACTTCTCCCCATGTTATCCCTCCCCACCCTCCCCATCCCCTGCTGTCCAGCGATTTTCTTATCTGACTCTGGTCCCCAAGCCTGTGATGATGTGGTGGAATTTAGAAAACACACACACACACACACACACACACACACACACACAGCATTTTACCTTTTCGTTTATTTTGAGGGGGCTTGGAGTGCAGAGGCTATGGAGTGCTTTGCAAACTATTTTTGTTTATTTGAAAGTTCCTTGGTTTCAGCCTTAAGGAGGTTTATAAATACTTGTAGAAAACGTGAAGATGGTCATTTCCTAGCCATCCTTCTTGGAAAAAACTGTTTTAAGAAACTGAGTAATCCAGGGCATGTACAAGGGTGACCAGACCTCCAGTGTGGCTGCCCTGGTTTTTGGTAACTGATGTGCTGAAAGAGATCATCAAGCTCTGAATTTCCTCAATGGTAACTACCACACACATGCAGGCATTAAAACACATACCCACAGTTCAAATATTTTAGCAAATGTCCTGGCTTTCCTCCATCACTAAAATGAAAGTGAAGGTGAAATCATTTGGGGGCCACTAGAGTAGAATTCTCACCCTTGATAGCTGTCCATAGATTTAAATGTCTCACCGGAGACCCAATTAAATATTAGCGAGATCCCAATTCACCAAAGGCTCTTATTTCCTGGCCATTTTCATCACTCACACTTCCTGGCAATTTAATGATGAGTTTAGGATATGACCTTTTCCCTCAGGCTCCCCTCCCACCTCCTTTATTTTCTTTTATTTTGGATCTGGAATCTAGATGGCTCAAGCATCTGGAAATACCCTATGTAAATTTTTCTAACCAAGTCACCAGTTGCTGTCTGTACACGCCCTGGTTTTGTTATGACAAGAAGTTGTCACAAATGAGGGCTGATAGGAGTCTCCATATTTTGACGGCAGTGATTATCCAAGATGACCCCTAGAATGCAAAGCCAAGGGAGCACACATAGCACTGAGCATCACATAAAGAGGGTGTTTGTTGAGTGAATAAATGAGTGAGTCACCCTTGGGGAGGTCTCTTGTGGCTAGAGGAACCGAGGAAGCTATTGGCACAGCAAGTGTTTCTCACTGCTTGCCCCAGAATGAACCCAGGCTTGTGTGTTTGATCAAGAGCAGCCACCTTCATGCTGTGGTGTGCATCCCTCTGGGAGCACCTGAAGACTTTTCTTCAAAGGCGTTATGAAGATGCAGGCGGCTTCAGTGCCATTGATTTGCAGATGCTCAACTTTCATGTGCACCTTTTCCTAAAACTCACCAGCCTGAGAACACACCTCTCGTTTCCCTGTCCCACCATCCCTTCACAGTTGTCCTTCTCACACTTTTAAAATAAAAGGCATCGTTTCACCTATCCCCCTCCCACGGATGGAGCATTTCCTCAGGGTCTAAATATCCTCTGGGTCTCTAAAGATTGGGGACCAATTTGAGAGACATTTCTCCCAAACTACAGCCCCAGGAGGACAAACAAAAAAGAACATGGTGGGGAGATATCGAAAGGGGGTAGAGCACTATTCTGTCCCATGGCATACTCCTGGCAAGCTTCCATGCATGTACGTAGTGTCAGGACTATCCATCTACCTACTCATCATCCCTCTGTCTATCAGGATGACATTTCAGAAATGAATTCGTTGCCCTGGGGAGACATATTAACATACTCATTTGAATTGGAAAATAGAGTTAGATTTTCTCCATGAGAAAGTGAGTATGATTTGGCTAATTGGATTGACCGTGAGGACTGCTTTGCCATTGAGGTCATCTGGCAGACATAAACAGAATCACCTAAATCTCTTGCGAGAAAGTTGTGATGAAAATATAGCTAATGCACAGCAGAGTGCACAGACTATCAGGTGGTACATCCTTTGTAACAACGTAAACATATGTTGATGACATTTAGGCGTTATCTTAAAAATGGAATTAGAAAAATTCTTTTAGTGTGTACACAAACAAATCATTCAAAGACCCTCTCATTTAGAGAAGTGTTAGAGACATAGGCAAAATGAAACTATTAATAGGCAGAAAGGAGTTGTGGGTTTGGAAAGATGCTCTCAAAATTGGAGGAATCTGAAAAGAGGTGGAAAAGAATTAAGAGACCCTGGGAGAGAAGATCTCACTGCCAGCAGTATGGGTGTGAATTTGTCTGACATTGCGTCATCGTGGTGAGCTGTCCTATCTAGAATGAAAATACCCAAATCAGTCAGGTCCATTTGTTTCACCCATCTGAACACTCTGGAATTTACTTTCCTTTTTTTTAACCAAGTTTTAAGAGAATTGGGTCATAAAAACATGTACAATAATTATGAGCTTGTTAGTCTTTCTTTAAGCTAGTTAGCAAGAGTATAAGTGCTACTAAGAAGTCAATGTTGTTACATTTAGCTGTTCTTCCAATAATAGACCATGACAATATATTACATAGATATTAAGTAGGTGATTCTGAAATAGTTGGGGCAATGAAAGTGCTGAATACCAGTAGGCCAAGTTGCCCACACAAGTATTTATGCTGAGTTCCTTAAAAGGAAAACACCTCATAAAACAGATACACTTTTAAGAATCTGTGAGAAGTGGCCAACACATTGCAGAAGATGTGCAATTTAGTGCTGAGGTTATGCCAGAGATTGCTGTGTTTAGCTGCCCAATTTACTGCTATCTGGCCTTTGCTACAACCCCATTAATCTGTCAGCCGAATGAGCTCTAATTATGCATCTTGTAACCTGGTGTGCCATAGCATACTGCATTCGAGGAGGGATAGATCTTTAAGATTTACTGCACAATTGTTGAAAATCTCATGGGGTCTCTCAACTGCAGGGAAATTCCCCTCCTCCCAATTACTAAGAACACCAGTAGAGGCAGAGAGAAGCAGATGGACATGGAAGAGGCTGAGGTTTCAGCCAGTGATTCAGTGCATTAGTAACAGCCTGACAAACTGCAAAATACATTTTAGCATGTTGCTTTAACCCAGACCGTGTACACTCTAGAATATATAGTATACTCCGTTTGTTTGACAGGTTGTTAGATGCATCACTCCTTCCGCTGCCAAACTCATGTTTTCTGCCTCTTATGGCTGGCCCATTTTCTGGATGCATGTGGCAGTGAGGAGGAGAAAGGAAAGGGATTAACAGGAACTGCCTTTTTATTATGGACTATTATTACTATTTTTTACTTAGATCATCTCCTTGAATCCTCATCAAAATCCTATACACTGTAACCCCAACTTTAGAAATGGAGAAAACTGAGTCACAGAGAGGTTCAGACTTGTGTGTTTGTACGTGTGTGCTTATGCAGGAGGACGCATGCAATCCTGCAGCCTCCAACTCCTTGGAAAAGCTGAATGCCTCAAATTGCTTCCCACCAGCTGGCTTTATCCTAGGGAAGTCATTGATACTTCCTAATATAGGCTTTATGGATTTCTGATTTGTGTTCCCATTTATAGTCCCACCATCTACCAGAAGGTTGTAGAAATGGAAATAAGTCAGATAATGCCCATAAAAGGCTTTTAATGACTTAGGGAAAAGTTGCCCACATACAAATACTGTATCCTATAATGTTTACATGTGGATTCACAGCCCCATCCATCCTCAAAGAGCTGGAGACAGTCTTAGATGAAGTGGAATCATCTCCAGCTGCTGCTAGGTTCATTCCTTCTGAGGTAGACGGTTGTACTAACTTACTCTGCAGTGCTTGCAGAGAGCAGGAAGAAAAAGTTCTGTTTACAAACACTTTTACTAACTTTTCATTTTTTCTTGCCATTCATCCTTAACTTGACCAGTGTCACAGCAGTGACTTTATCTTCACATGTGGCCATGACAAAGGGTTATTTTCAATTTTAGCATGAAATCTTATTTGCTTTCAGTCTAATTTCTTTTAGGTTCATCTTGGCTTTGTTGGCATAGAAAGCAAACGATTTCACTTCATTGCAATTCCATGGACTAAATAAAAGAAGTTAAGTCTCTGGTGTTTGCTTGAGACTCAGGCAAACCCCCAGTGGTAGAAAAGATCTTCAACTGACCCCAAACACACAGGACTCTGGTTTTCATGGGCTACCCTTAAATTCTCTGCCAGCAGCCCCTGAGCTCCCTTTGACCGCATCGGAAACCGAGTTTTCCAAACAGAAACTGTAACCATGATAAGTTGTGTCACTTGGTGATATATCTCTCAGAATATTATAAACTGGGTAGCTGAATTTTTCATTGCCTTACAGACGTCCACAGCCAGAGATCTAAGGATAGAAAGTTCATGTCTCTCTCCATTAAGAAATTTAATTCACATTTTACTTGGTCTCAGCCTTTGATTAATACTCTGGATGCATCGTGCAGCAGTCCTTAGGATTATGAAAAGTGATTTGTCTAATCTGCGTGTCAGTCTCCTTTGGAGTCTACGTAGAGGAAAAAACCCAAAACCAACACTCTGTAGCTATTGATTTCATAGCATTTGCTTGGCGTTTGCCTTTACATTCCGGCCAAGTCAAGTGGATAAAGAGCAATTTGATCCATGGAGTGTGGCGGGAGTGTTGTCACCATCTACAGAACTTATTCATCTGGAGGATTTCAAGTTGCACATATCAGCTCTAGAAGTGGGTTTTAATGAAATTGCTGGCAAAATGAAGTTCATATAAAAGCGAATGTAAAAACATATGCTATGGTTCCAGCTGGCTGGCGGAGATGCAGCCAAGGTTGCATAGGATTTAGGTCCCCATTTCTGACTTTTGGCTCCAAGGAATAAATTTTGGATGATCTTTGTCAAGACTGGACTGAAGGACAATTGTGAAGAACAAATGTGTCATGCCGCTTCTCTGAATGTGAGCTTGCCCTCCTCTCATTCACTTTTCCTTTCTCAGTACCCATGGACTCATTTATCCACCAAGGCAAAAGCTCAACCTTTCTACCTTTCTTGTCCACAAATCAAACTTCCCCTGATGTAAACTGGTGTTAACTTAGAGCCAGTCATTCTCCCAAAGGGATGCCTAGCCAACTTGATGTGTGCATCTATGGAAATAGATGTGGCCACCATGATGCATGTGTTTTACCAGTCACATTCCAGAGACTATACCTTAACCCAAAGTATTAAATGGGGATTTTAATGGTAATCAGGAAGAAATACTCGAGCAAGTGGGGCTTTTACACACTTCTGTGTTAGAGCTCACATAGTAGTTGTTTACTCCTGATAAGCATAGATTTGGCCTGCCTGAAGGGGGTGTATCTTGCAAGAGTCTTGCTTTAATTGGTTACATGAACAAGAGAGAGGTATGGAAACACAGAGATGAACAGGATATGGGGCTTAGGCAACAGGGAAGTTGGATGTGGAGTCTGCTGTTCTAATTTGGGAAGGGCAGGTAGGGCTGAAAACNTGCTTTTACCTAAGCCATATTATAAGGAGAACTGGCAAACAATTAGTTGTTGAAGAAGAAGATGACATAATCTTTTGGGTAACAAACTTTAAAGCATCTCCTGAATCCTTAAAAGAAGCAAGATTTTCCTGATGAAATGGAAATACACTTCTATTGCTTTGCTTTGCTTTTTCCTTCAATGAAATAAAAATTTAGTGCTTATCAGCAAATGTTAATATCACTTCATGTAGTAAAAGATTGTTGTTTTTAGCTCCTCTCTAGGCCAAATTGCCCCTAATGTTAGTTTTCTCCCTTGATTTATATTTCTAAATCATTTACTATTTTTATTTATTTTCTCAGAGCTCTTCCCAGTTTCCCACTTTATTTTAGCAGGATGACATTCCAGTTGAGGGAGACTATTGAACTATGTCCAACACTAGCCCTTAGAATCTGAAGTCTGTGTTTGAATCCTATCTCTACCACTTAAAACATGAGATGTTTCTGCGTCTCATCTTCCAAATTTTCATAGTGGGCATGACTAGGTCTCACTCCCTTCCAGCATTGCTATGAGGATTACATTTGAAATACCATAGCACATTGCTTGGCATCTGGAACATGGGTTGTACATCATACAAACAACTTTTATCCGCATCATCAACACCAAAATAGAATTACCTGAACTATCAAGACAATAGTGTTGAGTCCTAACCTTGTCAAGATACACAAAATTCTTAAAGATGGCATCTCTATAAGGGGGGGTGTCTTCAAAGATTCAGGAACAAATCAGATTCTGGTGTAGAATCCTCAAAACTCTGTACTACCTTTGAGAAATATGAGTCATGACTTCTAGCAAGTTACTTAACCATGCTGAAGTTTGTGTCATCATCCATAAATCGGTAATAACAAAATTACCTCTTAGTATTTATGAAGATGAAATGAAATACAGAATGGAGACTTGTGGAACTTCTGGAACGGTGGAATGAGAGGCCTGTCCAACACTCCCCAAATACAACAATGAAACTGGACAAAATTGTAAAAAAAGGACAAAATTGTAAAAAACAACTATTTTGGGACTATGAAAAATTAACTAAAGAAACACAACAAATTGAGAATTAATTATTCATTACAAACTGCTGAACCTTAATTAAGAACAAAGGGAGTCTGTGCCTCTATAAACTGGACTGCTCTCACCTCCCCAACTCCCACTCCAGTTCCATCAGCACAGTAGTTCCAAAAAGAGCATGAAAAGCCATTAAACCCAGCAGGTTTGCTGGTGGAGGCGGCTGACTTGCTTTGGAGTGAAGTGCAGGAAAACCCTGTTAAAACAGTAACCATCTTAATGGCAAATGGATAAGAAAGGCCAATACTGCAGTCATCCTGAAGTTGTATTCCTGGTTCAGGCAAGCAATAGAAAGGCAACTTGCCCCCAAAAAGAACAGGAAGACCCAAGGAATGGGATAGCCACTGTGGCCATTGATAACATTTTTGGAATTCTGGAAGGCTGCACACAGAGGCAAAGCTGTGCACACACTCAATAGTGACCAGAGAGGGCCCTAATTATCCACATATCTCTTGCTAAACATAAGGTGTAGAAGTTGGGATTAAAAAAATAAAAATTTAAAAAACTTGAGCAGATACAGCAGGAGCCACACACTACAGGAAGACAGACTCTGAAGAGTCAGTCCAAGAATGTCACCAGTCAACCGAGCAAAGCAGCAACAACAACCTTTAGGGAGAAGGAATCAGAGTGGCTACAATATATTAACCGAAATGTTCAGTTTTCAACAAAAAAATTACAAGACATATAAAAAACAGGAAAGTATGATTCATACACAGAAAAAAAAAAAGCCACCAAAATAACCTGTCTTTGAGAAACCCCAGATTTTGGACTTAGCAGAGAAAGGCCTCAAAGAAGATATAAGAAACATGCTGAAAGAACTAAAAAAATCGTATTTAAAGAATTAAAGGAAAGTATGGTGTTGACACATCAAATAGAGAATATAAACGGGAGAAAAATGTATGAAAGAATGACATTCTAGAGTTGAAAAGAACAATAGTGAGAAGAAAAATTCACTAAAGTCCCTCAACAGTAGATCCGAAACAGCAATAGAAAGAATTGCCAAACATGAAATAAATGAATAGGAATAATCTAAACTGGAGAATAGAAAGAAAATAGCATGACAAAAAGTGAACAGATTTTCAGAGATCTGTAGGACTTTATCAAGCATACACCATTTGTGTAATATGTGTTTCTGAAGGAGAAGCAAGAGAGAAGAGGCAGACAAAATATTTAAGGAAATAATAGTTTTATAGTTCCAAAATTTGATTTTAAAATTAAATATCAAAGAAGCTCAACAAACAAGTAGTATAAGAAAAAAAGAGCTATACCTAAACACATCATGGTCAAACCATTAAAAGACAAAGAGAAAAACTTGAAAGCAGCAAGAGAAAAACAACACATTATGTACACAAGAATAACAATGTGATTAAAGTTGAATTTCCATCACAAACATTGGAAATTAGAAGACAATGGATAACTTATTCAAATCCTGAAAGAAAAAAGTCAACTGAGGATATTATATTCAACAAAATTGTCCTTCAGACATGAAGGTGAATTAAACACTCTCCCAGAAAAAGAAATATTGAGAGAGTTCATTGCTAACAGACCTGTCTTACAGGAAATATGAAAGGAAATCCTTTAGGCTGAAAGGAAATGACACCAGAGAATAACCTGAATCCACATGAAGTAAGAAAGGACACTGGAAAAGGTAACTACATAGATAAATATAAGAACTGTATTATATATTTTTCTCTTTTCTTCTCATATCAGATTTAAAAGATCATTGTGTAAAACAATATTTATAAAACTGTATTGTTGGGCTTATAACATATAAAGATTTAATACATATAATGGTGGTGCAAAGGAAAAGAGATAAAATGGAGATGTATGGGAACAAGTTTTTCAATATGGTGCTGGAATTCCATTAGTGCTAATCCAAAGTGTACTTTGATAAATTAAGCTACATATTGTAATCCCTAAAGTAACTGTAAGAAAATAATTTTAAAAATAGTTTTAAAAGCCAATAAAGGAATTAAAATGTCATATTAGAAAATACCTATTTGACACAAAGGAATGTAGTAAAGAAGGAACAGATTTAAATTTAATTTAAAAAGGCATGGAATTTATAGAAAACAAATAGAACATGGAAGATGTAAATCCAAGCATATCAGTTGTTGCATTCAAGGCAAATGATTTAAATACTTCAATCAAAAGGCAGTGATTGTCAGGCTAGACAATAAATAAGATCATACTATGTGCTATCTTCGAGAGACACACTTTAGATTCAAAGGCACAAGTAGATTTTTAAAAATGGAAAATGATATACTATATAAACAGAAACGATTAGAGAGCTAGAATTGGATATATTAAAGTCAGATGAAATATACTTTAAGACAAAAAGTATTATTGAAGGACATTTTATAATGATAATTATATCAATTCACCAGGGAGATAAAAAAGTTATAAACTTATATAGGCTGAAGAACACAGTCCCAAAATATATGAAGCACAAATGGAAAGAACTGAAGTGAGAAGGAGATAATTTGACAATAGTTGGAGCTTTTAACATCCCACTCTCAATAACTGGTGGAATAGCTAGCCGGAAAATCATTAAGGATTTAAGAAGACTTGAACATACTATCAACCAACTTGACCTAACCAACATCTATTTCTATAGATGTATGGAAATCCACTCAAAAACAGCAAAATACACATTCTCTTCAAGTATATATGGAAACTTCTCCTGAACATACTATATCCTAGGTCATAAAGCAAAGTGTCAATGAATTTAAAAGCATTTAAATAATACAAGGTATTTCTGTGAACATAGTGGTTTTACATTAGAAATTAACAAGAGATGTAAATATGGGAGACCTCCAAGTATTTGGAAATTGAACAACACATCACAAAGGAAACAATAAAATATTTTTAACTTAATGAAAACAAAACTACATCATCAAAATATACATGATGCAGCTAAAGTGCTTAGAAAAATTTTAAATAATGGCTTTATTGATACATACTTCACATACCATATAATTGATCCTTTTAAAGTGTACAGTTCAATAGCTTTTACTACATTTACCAAGTTTTGCAACTATCATCAGCCATTTCAGAACATTTTCATTATTTCAAAAAGAAACCCTATATCCATTACCAGTCACTGCCTATTGCCTCCTTCCCCCATTCCTTTGCAAACATGAATCTAATTTTTATTGCAATGGATTGGTCATTGTGGACATTTCATAAAAATTGAATGATCCAATATGTGGCCTTTTGTGTCTGCCTTCTTTCACTTAGCATAATGTTTTCAAAGTGCATCCATTTTGTAGCATGTATCAGTATATCCATCCTTCTCATGGCTTAATAATACATTGTATGGATATACCACATTTTGTTTATCCATTCTTTAGTTGATTGACATTGGAATGTTTCTGGGTTTTTTTTTGCTATTATGAATAATGCTGCTATACATTCATGTACAGGTTTTTATGTGGACACATGTTTCCAATTATTTGGGGGCATAAACCTACCAGTGAAATTGCTAGGCCACATGGGAGCTCTATGCTTAAGCTTTTGAGGAACTGTCAAAAAGTTTTCCAAAGTGACTGCACCATTTTACATACCCACCAGCCATAAAGGACATCTATGAAAATCCCAGAACTAAAATCAGACTTAATGGTTGAAAACTTCCTAAAGTAAGAAATAAGGATGCTCTTATTACTTCTATTCAGTATTGCGCTGGAAGTTTCAGCCAGGGAAATCAGATGAGAAAAAGAAATAAAAAGGTAACCAGATTGGGAAGGAAGAAATTCAACTATCCCCACTTGCAAATGAAGTTATTTTGTATATAGAAAATTCTAGGGATTCCACAGGAAAGAACTTTTAGAGCAACGAAACTAGTCCAGTAAGGTTGCAGGATACAATATCAATGTATACAAATCAGTTGTAATTCTATACAGTAGCCATGAATAATCTGAAATGAAATTAAGAAAACAATTCTATTTATAATATAATCAAGAAGGAAAGTACTCAGGAACAAATTTAACCAAGGGAGTATAAAGCTTATATACTAAAAACTACAAAACATGGATGAAGGAAATTAAAGAAGACCTAAAAAAATTGAAAGGCATTTCATGTTCATGGATCAGAAAATTTAATATTGCTAAGATAGTGTATTAGTCTGTTCTCATGCTGCTAATAATAACATACCCCAAACTGGGTAATTTATAAAGAAAAAGAGGTTTAATGGACTCACAGTTCCACATGGCTGGGGAGGCCTCACAATCATGTTGGAAGGCAAAGGAGGGGCAAAGGCATGTCGTACATGGTGGCAGGCAAGAGAGCATGTGGCAGGGGAACTGCCCTTTATAAAGGGCAGATCAGACCTTGTGAGACTTATTCACTATCACGAGAACAGCACAGGAAAAATCTGCCCCCATGATTCAATTACCTCCCACTGGGTCCCTACCATGACACATGGGGATTATGGGAGCTACAATTCAAGATGAGATTTGGGTGGGGACACAGCCAAACCATATCAGATGACTCTCCTACTCAAAAACTCCAACTGCCTTTGTTGCAGAAACAGGAAAGCTAATCCTTAAGTGTTCCTTGGATTATTACAAGTCTTTAGTTAATTTAGAGTTCTGAAAAAATTTCATTTTGACATTTTTGCCAATGTTCTTGGCTTTATAGAGGAATTGGCTTTCAAAGTTCCTTTCACCATTCTGTAAGAGGGACATTTATAACTTCATGCATATGGATTTGAGAAGAAGAAAGATCTCAGATTAATAATCTTAGTTTATATCTTCAGATACTAGAGAAAAGAAGAGAAAACTAAGCCCAAAACCAGCAGAGGGAAGGAAATAATACAGATTAAAGTGGAAATGAATGAATCAGTAAACAGAAAAACAACGGAGAAATTTAGGGAAACCAAAGCTGATTCTTTGGAAAGGTCAACCAAAGTGACAAAACTGTAGCTAGACTGGCCAAAGAATGATGCAAATTACCAAAATTAGCAATGACCCTGCAGAAAGTAAAAGGATTAAGGGGATACTATAAACAACTTTATGGAAACAAATTAGACAATGTTGTTGAAATGGATAAAACCTTAGAGAGAAATAATACCAAAACCAACTTCTTTTTTTTTTTTTGAGATGCAGTTTTGCTCTTGTTGCCCAGGCTGGAGTGCAGTGGCATGATCTTGGCTCACTGTAACTTCTACCTCCTGGGTTCAAGGGATTCTCTTACCTCAGCCTCCCAAGTAGCTAAGATTATAGGCATGTGCCACCACAGTTGGCTAATTTTGTATTTTCAATAGAGATGGGGTTGTACTATGTTGGCCAGGTCTGGTCCTAAACTCCTGACCTCAGGTGATCCATCCACCTCGGCCTGCCAAAGTGCTGGGATTACAGGTGTGAGCCACCATGCCAGGCTCAAAACCAACTTCTTTAGAGAAGAAATGGAAAATCCGAATAGATCTATAACAAGAAATTA
This sequence comes from Cebus imitator, assembly GCF_001604975.1. Classification (NCBI taxonomy): domain Eukaryota; kingdom Metazoa; phylum Chordata; class Mammalia; order Primates; family Cebidae; genus Cebus; species Cebus imitator. The sequence continues at coordinate 344,133 of NW_016107649.1, forward strand.
AGTTTGTAATTAACACTCTTCCAAAAAGAAATATGGTAGGGAAGATGTCTATCAAAGTCTTTGGCATAGAGTTGGCTCCAAATAAATGTGAGTCCATTCCTTCTGGCTCTCCCAGATAATGAGGTATCAAAGCCCTGATCAAAACTTCTCTCCTCTGTTGAATTCTATGGGGACCTGCTATACCCACTGATGTAATCTGAAGAACTAAAAGGTACTTGGTACTTATCAGTGGGGAACTCACTTTGGTGCTAATTTTAAATGATATGTGCTAAGATCATGGATCATGCAAACGAAGACATCCTGACCTCAACCAAACTCCATCATGAACAGGGCCAGTTTTTAATGATACTTATCCACAATGACCTCTGTCCCCCTTTGCTGACTCAACACACTTCCACCCTCACACCCCGACAACATTACACAACCAAACAACCAAAGAAAAACTCTTAAATATGGCCGGCTCTTTTCTTCCAAAGATTGTGATCTGGGAGGGGCAAGAGAAGGATTGTATTTCTAGTTGGCAGATGAAGCAAATGAAGTAGAGAGTCAAAGATATCATGACACTATGGGAGGCACAGCTACTACTTAAGCAGTGACCTTAGTTTTCGAATTAATACAACGTTGAAAAGAGAGGACCTAGGGTCTAGGTCCAGCTTGCTGTTGATTTTTATACAACTGTTTCTTTCTCTAGGTCTCAATTTCCTCATTTCAAAAACAAGAGACTAGCCCTTGAACTACCGAACTACCGTGAGGATTGCTATGAAGAGCAGGGTCTGATCCTGGCCTGCAGGCATGCTGTGTTTCTTGTTCATATTCTTCTAAGTGAGGCTGATTCAAGGGAGGTTTGCTGTGATTGTGTAATCGTCTGAGAGTGGGCATCATTACAATTAGAAAAGAAAAGAAAAGAAAAGAAAAGAAAAGAAAAGAAAAGAAATGAGCTAAATTTCCAACTTAGGAAGTTAGGAGAAATAGAAGGGTAAAGATAAAGAAAGTAGAACGAGGGGAAAAATAACAGTGTGAGAAGGGATTAATGAAACAGAAGCAAAATTTAACTGAGGATTGCTGAAAGCCAAAAGCTGTTCTTTAAAGACTACTGGATATCTGCAGAAAAATTAAGCACGAACAAACTATGATACAAAGGACATAAATATAAACATAGGAGTTTAAAATTATAGGCATTCGTTAAATAACCTTATACCATAAAGTTGAAAATTTAAGTGGACAATTTCCTATTAAAGCATGTTACCAAAATTAACTCAGAATAAATACAAAACCTCAATAGACCTATAACTATTGAACAAAGTGAAAGGAGGTGCCTTTTAACCCTAGTCGTCTATGAAAACTCCCTTTCCTCTCTCCCTTTCACTATCCTTCTCTTCCACCCGTCTGTCTCCATCTCTGTCTTTCTCCTTCTGTCTCTCTCTCTGTCTGCCTCCCTCTCTCTTTGCATGAGTGTTTTTAACATGCAGAAGCAATGCTAGAATAGTTCCTGCTTTGAGTGACTGTCTCTGGGTGGGCAAATTAGATGTGTGTCCAGTGGAAAGTGGTATGTCTAATGCCCTCTCAAGGGCAGGCAGTTGTGTGTGTGTGATTTCTTTTAGGACTGGTGCTATTGCAGGCTGTGGGTGTGGGAGTGATGGCCTCACTGAAGTTTTCATATGCAGCAGGCAGAGCTCTTGTTAGTTCCTAGCTCTTGAAACATAGTAAAGGGAAGAGCAGTAGGGTGGGACCATGGGGGCGGAGTTCTGCGTGTACCTCCGAGGTGCGCACAAGAAGGCAAGGACACCAACAGGTTGGGGACGGAGTCTGAAACCTCTCAACTTCTATCCCACTGCTGCAGGCTCAGCAAGGGTGAACATATTCTACACCTGGCCTCACACTATGTGGCTGGCCGGCTTTTCTCAGGCCATTTTTTGTAGAAAGGCATACTTTGCTGAGTTTCATCTGGGGTAAGATGCCACAGTTGGACCAAGTGGCCATGTATATGGCTAGCCCTTTCGAGACATTCTGCTCTGTGCAGGGATGAAGGGAGAGGTGGGAGGAATCCTGTGAGGTGCTGAATTGAGGTTCTCCCTTGTGGAACTGGGGAGAAGATTATACATAATACATTCACCTGGCCTTGCCCCCTCTCCAGGAGCCTGTAGGTGCCTGAAATTAACATTTGTTTCTTAAGTTTTATTCCCTAGTAAAAATGAAAAAACAAACAAACAAACAAAAAAAAAAACCCCACTATTTTCAGATAACTTATTTTTACAGGAAAGAAGAAAGTTTAATTAACCAGAGGTGCTGTACCCCTTGAGTGAGGTTGGGACTGAACTGGGAAGGTAGCCACAAAGAGGACATGAGTACAGGTGGCAAGGAACACTTCTTTTGTTTAGGGGAGGGCTGGCCCCAAAAAGCTTCCTGCTCACTGAAATGCTCCCAGGAAGGTGGCTTGCTGAAAATGGATCATAGACATGCTTTAATCCAACTGTTGTTTTTCAGGTTAAGCAAGATAGGTTTCATTTGATTGCTTTTTGCATTTTCTTTTTTATCTTAGATAAAGGGTGTGCCTGGTTTTTCTGCTGCGAACAATGGCCTGATTGTTAGAAGTCTTGCTTACATGTATATATGTGTGTGTGTTTTGCCATGACTCCTGTGTTTTGGAAGTCTTTGGGGACAGATGATATTTATGAATGATGTTCCAAGGGTATAATCAGTATGACTCATTCTTGGAACCAGTTTTATCCGTTAAGGGGTGCCAGCTGCACCCAGTTCACCACTGAACATACTCGAATCATCTTCTTGCATTAACCTGCTCCTGGTTTGGGGTCAGAAGGACATATTTTAGTAGCATTTTCTACTTCTCCAGGGGTTTAATTTCCCACGATGGGGTCCTGGGGACTTTCCGTTAAGAACTTTCACAAGGTGAAAACTGTTACATAATTAAGAATGAAATGGTGTTTCAGGATTTCAAAAAACATACCCCACAGGCAATTTGATGAATTTCATCATAATAGCAGTAATAAAGAATCCTATTTATTCTCTGTCATTCTTTAAGTAATTCAGAAGAATGTCCTGATGTTATCGTCTCTGAAGTTATAGGACACCTGTGAGGCTGGCAGGGTGGATTTCATCATCTCTTTTAGTCTGCCTCTTACAGTCACCTTGAAAACGGGGTTACTGAGGCACACATTGGTCATGGAATGTTCAAAAGCCACTACAATAAGGCAAGGTCAGAATTAGAGACCACGTTTTGGTTTCCAGGTTAGAAAGCCTTCATTTTAAATTCCACTCCCATCTAGTCAAACCAGAGTTCCTGATGGCATCTGAGACTTAATTTGAGATGTTGAGGCGTGTCCTGCCATGACCTTTACTGAGGGCTGGCTTTCAGCGAATCTGATTGGCTCACTTCTCCTCAACCCAGCATCACCTCATCTCAAAGGCATTTTCAGTTCTGCAGGAGTCGCCTGTTGCTCCTTGTGCTTTCCTGGCTTTTCCCACGGACGGCGGTCCTGGAGCACTTGGATCAGCCCAACTGTGGTTCTCTGTCTCCCCCACCATGTTTTCTGGTATCTTCATGACCACAGATTAATGGGTACTGGGAAATTGCCATGTTTTCACTTTGTCCACCCATTCTGCCAAATCAGACATGTGACCAGCCTATGGATTAGGTAGGCAACACCCCCGCTTTTTTTTTTAACTTATCTTTGAAATAGCTCTCTGATCTCGACTGTGGGAGAGAAGATGTGGAGCGTGGAAACGCACTTCAACCTGCACATCTGGCGGGCGGACGAGAGTGGAATTTCTGGATCAGTTTCTTGGTTTGTGGTCTCTGGGGATTGCTCGTTGAGTAATTCCACATCACATCACTTCACAGATAAGGAAGATGTCATCCCCACGGCATCTCTGATTTCGGCACACGCTTCAGAAAACCCCCAGCAACTCATCTAGAACGTGATGTTTTAAGCTGTTATAATCGCCTGCCAACTTTGAACATGTGCCATGCACATGACGGCCTTCCTTCTTGCCTGTGAAGCTAGAGCATGTGTCTGCCTTAGTGCACTCCCTCTGTCCAGTTCCTATTGAAAGTGCTAGTGCTGGACCCTGGGAGGCAGTCCCAAGCCTGGACCTACCTAGTGCCTGTAGGGTAGAATTCTTCCAGCAGACCCAGGCTGTGGACAAACAATTTGTGAGATGTTAGGCAAACCCCTTCTCTGGGGCTAAGTGTCCTTAACAGCCAAATGAGAAGAATTATACTTGTCTTACATGAGGCTGGGAAGGATCTTGACTATTTTGGGAAACAGAGTCAGGAACCAACTGAGCCAGGCTGGAACAATAGATCAAATGGGTTAACAAGATAAAGTTTAATGGGGAGAGATTTAATGTCCCAGACACGGACTCAGAAACAGCTACCCAGTTGGAATGGGAAAGAGCTGAATAGGCAGGAGCACATGAGAGTGAGTGCTGGACGCTGCAGTTAATGGCAACACTGAAATGACGACTCTGGAAATGCCAAGTGCGAAAAGGCTGCATTAGTAGAAATGCAGTTCTCAAAACAAGGAGGTATTAGTCTTATTGGGCAGACCAGTGCTGAAGAACTGAGCTGGGTTTTGGGCGCCACCTTAAGAGGGCAATGAGGTCCTGGGGTGTATCTGGGGAAGACTAACTGGCATGGTGACAAGTATGAAAGCCTGGGGCATCTAGGGATCCACAGAGAGATTTGAAAATGTTCTTTTTATTCCTTGGGAAAGGTTCATTTAGTAGGATTTGGTTACTGCCCAGAGAACCAACCTATGACAAAAAAGCAAGATAGCAGTTTTTTCTTGTTGTTCAAACTGGTTCCCTAGCTTTTTACCTTGCCTCCTGACAGCAGCCAGAGAAATTCTTATTAAATGTATCATACGTTCATGTGGTTCACAAGCCAATCAGCCAACCAAACCAACCCACCAGCTAACCAACCAAATAAATAAATGCAGAAATAATGAACCAACCAACCAACTGATCTAATCGACAGAAAGAATAAAGACGAATACAGGGAAAAGCCTCCCTCCTACCCTTGTATTCTAGTAGGGAGAGTTTGCCATGGTCCTTAAGAGTGCAGTCTCTGAAAGCTGTGCTGTCTCAGTTTGTCCCAGTCCTGCTACTTTCTAGCTGTGTGGCCTTCGGCAAGTTACTTAACTCCTCTGAATCTTAGCTTCCTCATCTGAAAAATGGAGATAATAATGGTACTTATCTCATAGGGTTGTTGTAAGAATCAAATGAGTCCATCCACGTAAAGAACTTAGAACAGTTTCTGGCATGCAGTCAATTCCACAAATGTGTTAGCTCTCATTATTCTCTTGGTATTCAACCATTATTTTTATGTCTTGTCTGTATTTTGTCGGAGTTTTAAAATGTATATATTATATAAGCACGTGTGAACATCAATTCTTATTTTTCTTATTTTTTAAGTTCCAAAGTCAGTATATTATACATCTTGTTCAGCACCCGCCCCCACCGCCCCGCTTTTTTTAACTTGATAGTATATTTTGGAGATTTTTTCCTCATCAGTACAAGGAGAACTTCCTCATTCTTTTTCACAGCTGCACATATAAGGAAGAAGTTTCTAACAATTAGAGCTTGTTTTAAAATGAAACTCTGTCAGAGGAAGCATTCAGGCGAGGAATAGACAACCACTTCTCAGGTACGATGGAGTAGAGATTTATGTGGCAGTGAGGCAATCAGGCTAGAATACTTCTACTGTTCCTCCAACTGAGATTTCTTGATCCTACGTTAAGTTTTCCAAAGAATGGCAGAAGAATTAAAACCTGTCTAGAAACAGTACTGTTGCTTTGTTTATCTGACTGGGCTCTGACCTGGGGCTCAGCCAGCACGGGGTGAGGGGGACTTTTAAGAGGCCCTTTTTCACGGCCCACCTGTGCCATCTCAGAAAGCAAGTGGCTCTGAGTCAGGGTCTCAGGTTTTCCTCTAACCCCACCTAAAGCTAACCTGACCCAGGTATTATCACCTGGAGGGAAGAAGGACTCTGCTGCAGGAAGACTTCAAGCCACCCATTGGCAGGCGTAGTCTCATTGAGATGTGTTTTCATAGGACACTGATTTGTCCCCCATTTCTCCCTGAAAGTCACCATTGCAGGCGCAGCTTCAGTGATGAGCAGTATAGCTGAGCTTTCAACAGGCAGCAATGGCTCCAGGGCTCTTCTACCACCTGCTCTTTTCTGGGTGTTTAATTTGAAGGGAGGTGAGAGATTATCTCAGCTTCTCTCTACCAGCAGGCCAATCACCAGAGGGTAAAGATTTCCCGACTTTTAACTGCAGAAGGTAGGTGATTGCAGGAGATTGTCCATGTGGTGGTAGGGTCCCCCCACCTTCAACAGAGCCTGAAATGTCATTTGTAGACATGAAGACTTTTGAGTTTTTAAAAATTCCGCAGTGCATTAAAATAATGAAGGTCTTGGCCGGGCGCGGTGGCTCACGCCTATAATCCCAGCACTTTGGGAGGCCGAGGTGGGTGGATCACGAGGTCAAGAGATCGAGACCATCCTGGTCAACAAGGTTGCAGTGAGCCGAGATCATGCCACTGCACTCCAGCCTGGGCAACGAGAGTGAAACTCAGTCTCAGGAAAAAAAAGGAAAATTCAGGTCTTGTTGAGAGAAATAGCACAAGTGTTTTTCAAGCACAAAATTTTCAATGTGAGTAGTTGAGCACAGAGCTCCTCACCAGGCACTTGGACAAGGAAACAAGAGGGAGTGCATATGGGAAGGGGGCATGAGAGGTGGGCAGGCTATTGTGCGCTGGCCCTGGCTTGGGCCAGATGGGACCAGATTCTAAATGGAATCACTCTTGTTTACTTGTTAGGATTCTCAGCAGAGCCTTCACTGCAGCAGCAGAGCTTAATGGGGGAGGTTGGGGAGAGGCAGGCATGAGACTCCCTCCCATAATCCTCCCATAATCTTCATAAATACACGGAAAGCCATGGTGAATCTTTACACTGTCTATTGAAAGCTCCCCAAGTAGAGGGAGCTTTCAATAGTATACTGTTGAAAGTATGCTTTATACTTTTTTTGAAGTATAATTTTTAATAAACTACACATTTTTAAAGTGTAGAATTTAATAAGTTTTGACATGTGTATCTACCCTTGAAACCATCACTACAATCAAGCTAATGAACATATCCATCACCCCAAAAGGGTTCCTTGTGGCCTTTTATAATTTCTTCCTCTTGTTCCTCCCTGATTCCCCCTTCATCTCTGCACAATCACTGATCTGCTTTCTGTCACTATAGATTAGTTTGCATTCTCTAGGATTTTATATAAATGGAATCAACAATATGTATTATTTTTTGGTCTGGTTTCTTTCACTCAGTGTATTTATTCAGAGATTCAACTATATTGTTACATTTATATAGTTCATTCCTCTTTATTGCTGAGTATTATTTCATTGTACACATTAAATTGTACACTTATTGACAAACATTTTGGTCATTTTCAGTTTTGGGCTATTACAAAGTTGCAATGAGCATTCGTGTACCTGTCTTTCTATGAACATACACTTGCATCTTTCTTAGGTAAATACCTACAAGTGGAATGAATTATTGGTAGTTATATATTTAACTTTTTAAGAAAGGGACAAACTATTTTTCAAAGTGGTTGTAATATTGTACCACCCAGCATTGTATGAGAGCTTCAGTTGCTCCATGTCCTTGTCAACACTCGTTATGGTCAATCTTTTTAATTTTAGACATGCTAATAAGCATCTAGTAGTTAGTGGTATCTGATTGTGATTTTAATTTGCATTGTGTCCTTAACGTACATTTTCCTAATAACGATGGGCACCTTTTCATCTGTGTATCTTCTTTGGTCAGCTGTCTGTTCAAATAATTTGCCCAATTTTATATTGGGTTGTTTACTTCGTTATTATTTAGTTCTGAGAGTTCTTTGCATATTCTAGACCAAGTCTTTTTTTCAAATCAGATATGTGACTTACAGATATTTCCTTCTAGTCTGTGGCTTGTTTTATTCATTTTTGTAATGGTATCATTGGAAGAGCAAAATTTCTTCATTTTGATAAAGTCCGATTTATAATTTTTCTTCTTGTATGGATGTATTTTGGTATCATATTTAAGAAATCTTTGCCTAACTCCAAAATCACAAATTTTTTTTTCCATTTTTTCTTCAAAAGTTTTATAGTTCTAGGTTTTAGGTATATAAGCCATTTTGAGTTAATTTTTGTAGATGGTTTGAAGTATGGACGGAAGTTCATTTTTTGGCACGTGAGTATCTAATTGTTCCAGCAACGTTTATTGGGAAGAATTTCCTTTCTCTTTTGAAAACCTTTCGCACCTATCTCAGAAATCAATTTGGCCATGCATGTATGGGGCTATTTCTTTTGTAAGCTTGAACCCTACTCTGTCATAGCTCTAGCTCAGGGCCAGCACATGGCAAGTGTTTAATAACAGCTTGGGTAGATAACTTGACTCCAGCTGTTTTCAGGAGTTTCTCATTAGATGCAGCTTAACGCTGCTGGTTTTGGGGACAGTGATGCAGTGAGGAAGTCAGATGGCTTGAAGGAGCAGCCGTGTTCTGTTAGTGCTGCGCCAGCACATGCTGGTTCTTGTTCACAGTGCACCCAATCGTCAGCACTAAATAAATCAGGGTCAGCCTGAGTTCCTGAAAGACTCCATGGGAAAAAACCTTCCCACTAAGCCAGCAAGTTTCAGAAACCATGCCTCCAGCTTGAGAAACCTGGGATTAAATAATTCAAAATGCCGTCTACAGCAAAAGCTCCCTGATCTCTGGTAACTCTCCACAGTGGTGCTGTTCAGTAGAAAGCAAATGTAAGCCATATACATAATTAAAATTTTCTAGTAGATGTATTTTATTTTTATTTACTTTTTTTTTTTTTGAGACAGGATTTCACTCCCTTGCTCAGACTGGAGTGCAGCGGCATGAGCATGATTCACTGCAGCCTCAACCTCCTGGGCTCGAGTGATCCTCCCACCTTAGCCTCCCAAGCAACTGGGACCACAGGCATGCACCACCATGCCCTGCTAATTTTTTAAGTTTAATTTATTTATTTTTTTGTAGAGACAGGGTCTCCATACGTTGCTTAGGCTGAACTCCTGGGCTCAAATGATCCTTCTGGAGTCTCAAAAGTGCTGGGATTACAGATATGAGCCACCTCATCCAGCCGATGTATTTTAAAAAGTGAAAAGCAGGTGAAATTAATTTTATAATACATATTTAAACTCAGCATACATAAAATGTTATCATCTTAATTAATTGATGTAAAATTATTCATTAGATATTTTACATATTTTTGAACTAAGCCTTCAAAAATCTGGTGTATGGTTTATAGTTATGGCACATGTCAATTGACACTACCCATACTTCAAGTGCTCAGCAACAACATGTGGCTAGTGGCTGCCATATTGGAGAGCACCACTTTTAATCATGCATTGCATTTCTTGCTTTAACGCTTCCCCTTTCTTGAGATCTTTATTGAATGGAGAAGTCTTTCGCTCTGGACCTCAGTTTCTCTTCTCTACCCTAACCTCTCCTGTTTCAGAAAGCCACAATCAGAGGAGGGGGAGGAGAAGCCAAACATTTTGAAGATGGAAAAGATTACAACAAAACCTGCCAGGTGCGGTGTCTCATGCCTGTAATCCCAGCTCTTAGGGAGGCAGAGGCGGGAGGATAGCTTGAGCCCAGGAGTTCGAGACCTGCCTAGGCAATATAGTGAGACCCTGTTCTTCACAAAAAGGAAAACAAAAACAAAAAAACAAAACCTAAGTCCAGGTAAAACAAAAGCTCATAAGTCAGGTTGTATTTACACAGCAAGATGAAGAAGAGGTGATGAGGAAGGCTTAGTGGTACAACAGAGCTGGCTCCACAAGAGCTTGCACTTTTCAGTAATTTTGCAAGCCGGTTGTTAAATACAGCCATCAATGAAAATTAAGTTATGTAAACTTTCCACTGAACAAATTATATTGAAAACATACAAAATATACACAACTCACCATATCCAAATTCTGTTACTACATTTCACTATTATCTATGCTTTTGAGGTTATTGATTATTATTCCATCTGAATGGTGGAAATACCCTATGATGTCCTACTCCTGAGCATCTCCTCCTGACTTGGTGTCAAAGCTTGAAATTGGTAGGAGTAGTTACACCTCAGGAAATGGCAAATGCTACAATCAGGGTTTTCCTCCACGGTTTTCCAGATGCTAATCCTTCATCAGCACACCTCTGGGAAAGCTCCAGGAGGTGTGAACTCAGTAAGTCGAGGGATGCCTGACACATTGTAAATGTTGAATAAATAGTTGTTATGATTACAGTGATTGAAAGTCTGAATAAATCCCATCCCTCTCCCTTTTCCCTTTCCCCACTCACAAGAGAATGCTTTTGTGTGAAACAGCTTGCATTGTTTCTTTAGGTTTTTTTTTTTTTTCCTGTTCACCCCTGCTCTGGGCTTTTCCACGTTTGGAGTTCAAGAGTGAAGTCAAGACCTAGCAGGTTTGGCTGACTCTCCGTGTGGTCTGGGTCATGGATCCTCAACCCCTGGGCGGTGGCCCAGTCCCCGTGCGTGGCCTGTTAGGAACCAGGCGGCACAGCAGGAGGTGAGTGAGCATCACAGCCTGAGCTCCGCCTCCTGTTGGATTACTGTCAGCATTAGATTCTCATAGGAACCTGAACTCTGTTGTGAACTGCCCATGCAAGGGATGTAGGTTGTGTAGGTTGTGTGTTCCTTATGAGAATCTTGTGTTCCCCACCCAATTGTGTCTGTGGAAAAATTGTCCGTGAAACTGGTCCCTGGTGCCAAAAATATTGGGGACTGTTGGTCTAGGTTACACAATTATTCTCTAACTACTCTCTTTCCCATTGCTGTGGAGGATGGGAGGGGAAAGAAAGCTTTAAACCCACAGTGTTAGATATTCATAGAATTCTCTCCAGGAGGTGAGGGTTTTCTTTTGCTTACCTGCATTTTCTAAGTTTTCTACAGTGACACTCCCAATTTTAAGTAAGTTAAAATTTAAAACAACGCATAAGAATTTTCAAATGTCTTCAAGGGCCCATTTAGACATAAGAAGTAGCTAGTGCTAAAAGTAGGAAGAGAGTTATTAAGAATGAAAGAGTTTCAGCTGGAATGTATGAGTCTCCCAGTGTTTGGGGATGAATCAATTAAAAGGAGGTGAAACAGGAAAGCAAAAGGCAGGTCTCTGTAAACCTGGAGTGTTTCTCTTGTGCTACTCTTCCTCCTACACAAGAGCTCCCATCCATCCTCATAGATGACATATGGGATGTCTATAATGAATATGGATTTGATGTGATTTCATCTGTCTGCCAAACTAACTCACAGAACTAAGTCCACTTTAGACTATGTTAAATGAGGTTTTAAAAACTGTATTAAGAGGATAACTTTTGAAGTCTCTAAGCTAGATCAAGAGATGCATTTGGGAGAAAACTTTGGGGACCCCTCTTTCCCCTTGACCACAGTTAGACTCATATTTTGATGTCTTTGATTTATAAGGGTGAGAGACTATGGGGATCTGTCTTGAGAGGGCTTTGACTTTTAAGGGATTCAACTAGTTGAAACCTTATGTGCATTTGGAAATAAAGCTCTTTTATATCACAGAGTCTAAAAACTTGAACGTGGAATGGGACCTCAGAGGTCAATGCTCTAAACCTAATTTGGATGCCTAAGTCCCCTCCTTTTTGCCTCTGCTCAAGTGTTTAGCTCTGCCTGATACATGCTGAGGCAGCCCAATTCTTTTCAGGTGCAGTCCATAGAAAGTTCTGCTCACGATGACCCTAAACCCCTCTTCCCATAATGCACAGCCATTATTCCGAGATCTGGGAGATGGGGGCAAGCACAAACATAAATATAAGATAGTGAGATCTGTATAAGGAAGGGAGACCATTTATGCAGAAACGTCATTCAACATGACTGGCATCTCCTGAGCCATTCTTTCTAAGCAAGGCCCAGATCTAGGCACTGTGGGAGACATAAATAAAATAGAGTCCTCACCCTCAAGGAATTCACAAGATATCATTTAATATGTATAAACAACAAACTCTAATACAAAGGCAGAAAGTGATCTGATGAGGGAAATGGAACCAATATTTGTCAAGTTCCTTTGATGTTCCATGTCCTGCTTTCACTGACATGGGTCTCATGTAATCCTTGTGGGACTGTACATTAAAGTCCCGGAACCTCCCTTCCTTCTTTGTACAATTTAATGTTGGACTAGATGCCTTCTGAAGTCCCTTCCAGCCCTCATATCCCATGATTCATCCCTCTTTTCCCAGTCAGTAGCCCTAGGCTTCCCTCTCCTGGATTGGGCTGGCTAGGGAAATGGATGGGCAAAAGACTTTTTTGTGGTTATTCTCTTCCTCCCCTCCCTATGAGATGTATTGTTGACTTAAAACCAGTTCGAACAAAGCACTCAGAAATAAACCACAGAGAAGCATCTAGAATTGGCAGAGGATAACCCTATGACCCCAGAAGCCTTTTCCAGCTCTAATTTTTATGATTCACTAATTTGCCACATCACATTCAACTCTGTCCGGGAATTCAGAGTTCAAAAAAGATGCAATGTAAATTGCTGGAGGTAATGAGAAGGCTGAAGGCATGGTAGGGCCAGAAGCGTGGTTTTCAGTGAAATTAAATACAGGAAGATATTTAAAGAAGCCAGAAAGCTTTCCTCTCCCTCTTTTGCTTTTCCCTGAGAGATTCCCATTTTAAGACGGGTAGGGCAAATTTCAGGTTTCTTCTTCTCAGTGGTATGACTAGGCTTTTGCTATGTTATGACTCCAAAAGAGCTGCCTGTTTGTTTTATAACCTCCCAAAAAGCTATTGGATGTGGATGTGGCTGTTTAGCAATAAGTTCTGCCACAGTGTAAAAAAATTACTTTTGAAGTGGTGGGAGAACACTGTAGGAAGACCACTGTTCCTAATTATGTAGGTCTTTTTTATTTTTCATTATTTTTCGAAGAAATTGCTGAGGGCAAGAAAGTTATCGAGATAACTTGGTATTTGACGGATCTCATGAATTTTTAGTGCTTTCTCCATTTTCCAAACTTTGGGGGCTCTTTAGGCCTCTTGGTGGCACCTACACAACTTGCATTAAATTTATGGAATGAAGATAAGGTACAAGCAGGATAATTGTTCCAGAACTCCACGGCTGCGGAAACACCAGTAGGCCAGTAGCCTTTGGTGCCTGTGGGAGTTTGGTAAGAATTGGCTCAGTGAGGGAATGAAGGGTTTGGGGAAGCTCAGGGCATACCCGTGCAGAGAATAATGACCAGGCACTACAGTGGAGCCGCATAGTACTGGGTCCACGTTCTGCAGTCAGCTATTGAGTGTATACTGTACGTGCTTAAATTATTGGTGAAAATGCCGTAGAAGGCACCGTGTTAAGTATTACATGAAAAAGTTGTCTTGTGTTTAGAAACCACGTTCTATGAGAAATATATCTTTGAATGTTGGACTTGCACTCAGCAGAAGTCACAGAAGGAACAGTAGATTATATTCTTCATCTCATATGTCCTCTGCAGTAAATGACTATAAAGAAAAACATGGGGCTTAATTACCAGCACTGTTTATTTGTTTTGCGAATTCTATTTTTCTCTAATTTTATCTTCACTGCCCCCACCAAATATGGAAAGTTAAACTTGCAAGGTAAATGAGTACATGATATAAACCACCTGTATCAAGATTTACATGGTTTACCTCCTTTGCTTTTCACAAAAACCCTAAAAAGTAGGTGGCATTGACCCCAGTTGCAGATGGGAAAAACCAAGAGAAGTCACATGACTAGCCTAAGTTTTCTCAGTGAACAGGCAGTAGTGGAATTTGAAGGAGGCTCCAAAGCTGGTGCTCCTTTTTCTATGCCTTACAGACTAGATATTTTTGTATTTTAAAGGGGGATGAGAAAATAGAAGGCACATGAAGGAGTAAAGAGATGAAGAAAGGCATGCAGGGAAGAAACAAACATTTCTTCATCTCAGATGACCCCAGGGGTAAATGCCTATAGAGAAGAACACCGGGTTTGATTACCAGCACTGTGTGTTTATTTGTATCTGCTAATACTGTTTATTGTGCTTGGCATGTTCACATCTCTCTGTTCCAGACTGTATTAGTTTCCTATGGCTGCCATAACAAATTACCACAAACAGTGGCTTGAACAGTAGAAATGTATTCCTCATAGTTTTGGAGGCCAGAAGCCTGACATCAGCATCCCTGTGCTGAAATCCAGGTGTCAGCAGAACCACACGCTCTGGAGGATCCCGGGGAGAATCTGTTCCTTGTCTCTTCCAGCTCCGGGTGGCTGCTGCCATTCTTTGGCTTTGACCACATCACTGCAGCCTGTCTCTGTGATCACATTGCCTTTTCCTCTTCTGTGTGTGTCAAATCTCTTCTGCCTCTCTCTAACAGGACACGTATGATTATATTTACAGACCTGTGACTACATTCAGAGCCCACCCAGATAATACAGGATAATGTCCCCATCTCAAGAATCCTTAACATTTACAGTTATTTTTTGCCATTTAAGGTAACACAGCTTCTTGGAACTAGGGCATGGATATCTTTGGGGGGACTGTGAATCAACCTACCATACAGACCAATTATGAATGTTAAGGAGCAGCCTAGGTTGACAGCTCAGCCATTTACACATTTTGTTGATGTCGTTTATTTTTCTGACTCCAGATCCCACAGCTGAAGTCACTTCACACCAGTGTCAGTGTAATAATTTGTAACGTGTTTGTGCCATGTTGTTAACTCCTCATTGACATATGAGCCTTAATGTTCCCTGTCCTTATGAGATTAACGTTCAGTTCAGATGCTCAGCCTGTGGTTGCCCTTGGTCAGTGTTTACTCAGAAGGCCACAGCCCATCCGGTGCTCACATTTTCTGAAAGCACTGGGTCTCACATTGTCACGAGAGAAGTTAAGATGAGATATGTAGAAGGTCTGATCATAAAGGCGAGGGATGGGTTCAATGCGTTCTTTTCAACCTGGTGAGGGACAGGGTTGAAGGAGATTTGAGAGGCCTTCGGAGACTGCAAAACAGGAAATGACTTTTTAGCATGTTCTTTGACCTCTGAGTGGAGGACCACTATTTGGAGGAGGCGAGAAAGTGTGCAAACAGGGAAGGGCTGATGACCTTCACAAACCAAATGTGTTACTAGGATGTCGGCACCATGATGAGGTGGGCATCACTGTTCACAAGCACTTGCAACCACTCTGGGGTGTAGGAAGTGTTCCTTTACACAAGTGCTGGTTCTGATGCCAAGATATGCAAACTCAGAGGAGTTTGGGGTCTTCTGAAATTCCAGTGATGTCTCCCAAGGCCTTGAAGTTCTCTTTTAACCTGAAAATTAGATTGTTGGGAGTCATTCCATCATTTTAAATTCAGGTTTTCCCCATTCCTCTGGTCAAACCAACTCATTCTGCTGATATGCCCATTTTGGACATTTGTGTAGAGATTCTTTCAGTTACTCAGCACCGAAGCCTTGATGTCAATATTGACCCTTTCTTTCCTTGGCTTCCCACCCTCTTCAGTTCTTTCATAGGTGAGGAAGATAGTCTGGTGATAGGACTGCAGGATCTGAAGTAATGAGAGAAACAAAAAACAAAAGTTGGGTTGGAACCAGGCTCTGCCGCTTACTTGCTATGTGACCTTGGACCTGTTGTTCAATCTCTTAAAAATTAGAGTAAGAGACAACTTCCACATAGACTTATTGATGATTATATAAGAATAATAATATAAGCTAATAAAAATAGTTATTTTTCTTATTTCTTTCATTGTGATATTGTGAATAGTAGAAAACGTGTTTAGTTTTCTACTATTTCCTGGCATAAGATTCCTAAAATCCTTAGAATCTCTAAAGTGATATATTTCTGTATGTTAATGATTGACTGATGGCTGACAAACCCTAGGTAGCTTCAGGATGGGGGCTGGTCACCAGAAAGACCAAGGCATGATTAGAGGGTTGGGACTTTCAGCCCCACCCCCACACCTCTGGGGAGAGGGTTTGAAGGTGAAGTTGATCACCCATGGCCAATGGTTTGATCAGTCATGCCTATGCAATGAAGCCTCCATAAAAACCAAAAGGACAATATTTGAGGAGCTTCCGGGATTTTGAAACGCGGGGTTCCCTGAAGGGTGGCGTGCCCAGTGAGGGCATGGAAGTTTCATGTTCCCCAAACCCTCCACTATACATTTTTTCATTTGTATCCTTTGCAATACCCTCTAGAATAAACCATTAAATGTAAGTGTTTCACTGAGTTCTGTGAGCCACTCTAGCAAATTAATCAAACCTAAACTGGGAGTCATGGGAACCCCAACTTGAAGTGAGTCGGTCAGAAGTTCCAGAGGCCTGGATTTGCAACTGGCATCTGAAGGGGGAACAGTCTTAGGGGACTGAGTTCTGTGGGATCTGATGCTATCTTCAGGAAGATAGTGTCGGAACTGAATTAAATTAGAGGATATCCAGCTACTGTCCACTGCAAAATTGCTTGCTTGCTTGGTATGTAAGAAAAATCCCCATGCATTTGGTTACGGAAGTCTTCTGTGTTTATCGTTGTGGAGTCAGAGCAGTGGAAAAAAGGTTTGAGTATTTACTACTCACTCATACTTCCAATTTAGTTCAGGCCTTGGTGACCCAAATGAGCACTGTAATAATAGATTCTTTCAAACCAGTAGTTTTCAAACCTTTTAATCATGACCCACAGTGACAAATTTACTTTATATTATGACATTAGAAACACATCCACAAAATGAAAGATTTTATAAAATATTCTGATATTTTTTATTCTTTTCTCACTTACTGCAAAATGTAGTTTTTTGTTTGTTTGTTTTTGTTTTTTTTTCTGTGATGGAGTCTTGCTCTGTTGCCAGGCTGGAGTGCAGTGGCATGATCCTGGCTCACTGCAACCTCTACCTCTTGGGTTGAGGCGATTCCCCTGCCTTAGGCTCCCTAGTAGCTGGGACTACAGGCATGCACCACGACACCCAGTTAATATATTTTTTTTATTTTAGTAGAGACGAGGTTTCACCATATTGCCCAGATGACCTTGATCTCCTGACCTTGTGATCTGTATGCCTTGACCTCCCAAAGTGCTGGGATTACAGGTATGAGCCACCACGCCTGGCCAAAAATAGTTGGTTTTAAATCAAATTGATTTATGACCCATATGGAGGTGAAGTCCCACAGTTTCAAAAGACAATGCTCTAGAGATAGTCCTGACTGCAGTCTCTACTTTCTTCTAATTCATCAAGTATCAACTTTTCTAAAGGAGAACACTTTCTGTGCTTTATAAGAAAACATTAGCATCTACCACCCCCATTAACATCAGGTTTTACAATTCCAAGTGCCTTTGCATATAGCATCTCATTTAATACTCAACAGCCTTTGAGAAAGAAGTTATTTTAGCTTCATTTTACCAAGGAGGAAATTCAGATTTAGGCCAGTCACATGTCTTGTTCAAGACTGTGTACCTGGAAGTGACTGACTGAGGACTCAATCCAGCTCTCAACTTTGAGTAGAAAATCCAGGGCTTTTCTACACAAAGCAATGAGTTGAAAGGGGAATTCATGTTTTTAGGGCCAAATAAGAATACAAAATGGATTAAAGTCATGGGAAAATCTTCTATTTTATACTATCTTTCATAAAACAATACATGTCAGATTACTACCACACAGCTAGAAAGTCACATTCTAGAGCCAACATTAGCTTAACAGTTGTGCCACTTAACTGCATCTCCACTCATTCATTCATCTACGCAATAATTTTGTTCATTCATTAAGTCAAGAAATAGTTTTTGGGTGTCTACCATGTACCAGGCACTGTATATAGATACTAAGATGAATATAAGAAAATTTAAAATGTCCTCATCAGCATATGGTACTAAATGCTCTGTGGTACTAAGTACATCAACACGTAAGGTGGTACTAAGTGCTATTATTAGCATGTAAGGTGGTACTAAGTGCTAGGTGGTACTAAGTGCATCAGGATGTAAGGTGGCACTAAATGCCATTATTAGCATGTCAGTACTATTACTAGAGTATAAGATGGTACTAAGTGCTATGAAGAAAATAAAATAAGGTAAGAGGAAAAAAATTGTTAGGGTTATCTTGTGAATAGCATGGTTAGGAAGTGTTCTTAGATGAGGTGACATTTGGGCAGAGACCTAAATGAAGTGAAAGGGCAAGCCATGTGGATATCTGGGGAGAATTTTCTGGAACCAGGATAAGGCACATTAAAGAGAGAGTGATATTGGCAGTGATTGAGGAGGAGCAGGGGAAGAGTGTCGGGAGATGAGGTCACAGAAGGGGTTAGATCATACAGAACATTGAAGCCATTGTAAAGACTTTGGATTTTTAAAAATTAGTTCTTCAGAAAAGAACTCTATGGAATAATTCAAAAAACATGTTTTGTTAGATCATTTTTCTTTCACATAAACTTCTTTAAGCTCTGGTAGTTTAGTAAGTTGCCCCAGCTGAGAGCCCCCATCATTATCATTGTGATAAGAATCTCAAGTTACGGCTTAAGAAGAAAACCCACCCACTCAACCCATCCTCCATCCTCATTCATTCCCTCTGAGCATAGCTGTATCCCCAGGCTTCAGCTGACCTTATTCTAGATGATATTTTAACTTTGATCTATCTGTTCTTTTTTTTTTGGTGACAGAGTCTTGCTCAGTCACCCAGGCTGGAGTGTAGTGGCACAATCTTGGCTCACTGCAACCTCCGCCTCCTGGGTTCAAGCGATTCTCCCGCTTCAGCCTCCCCAGTAGTTGGGATTAAAGATGCCCACCACCTCGCCTGGCTAAGTTTTGTATTTTTAATAGAGACAAGTCTCACCATGTTGGCCAGGCTGGTCTCGAACTCCTGACCTCAAGTAATCCGCCCACCTCGGCTTCCCAAAGTGCTGGGATTCCATGGGTGAACCACTGCACCTGGCCTATCCATTGTTAGCTAAAAATAACTCCTTGGTCATGAACCGTCAAATTTCAGAATGCATCATAGGGCACATAGCACACATGCAGGTTCAGCCCCATGCTGTTAGTTGGGGCAAAAGTAATTGTGGTTTTCGACATTACTTTTAATGGCAAAAACTGCAATTACTTTTGCACCAACCAGATACGATGTTTGACCAGGCATTTAGCCGGGGATGCACTCTGAGCACTAGTAACTTGGTGTCTTGGGTTACTTGGGTTTATAACGAGGTCTCAGGCATTTCCTTAGTATAGCTCATTCAGCAGAGCTAATTTTCCCATTTTACATGGTGTGACTTCAGAAACCTTGCAGCCAGCACGACCCTTGTCCTCCTATTTGAAGGATACTTCCTCCTGCAGACACCTCCTGGAGTTCAGGTAATCTGTGTTCCTCCCTAATAATGAACGCTAGCCTACATATAGTGAGCCCTTAGTGGGGAAACGTTCTGCAGCATGAGGGCAGAACTTAGCATGCTTTATTCTTTTTAGACCTTCAAGTAACCCGCTGAGGTAGGTTCTACAATTAACCTCCTTTTATAGAGTAGGAAATCGAGGCCTAGAAAGGCCAGAAAACTTTCCTAGAATGAGAGGTAGAGTCATTCCAGGTGTAAATTTCAAAACATTCTGTGTCAGTTTGATTAGCTACACGGGCCCTGCGTTTATCTTAGCCGGGTCGTGAGAACTGGAAGTGCGTTTCGCAGGGAGGCCGGTTTTCTCCCCAGTGCCACTGCCTTTGCCTTCCCTTTCTACTTTCTTTCCCTTTTCTGGATGGCTCAGAAAAGGGAAAATGTTCTGGCTCATCTTCTCTCTGTCCCTCCCTCCCTTTCTCTGTTTTTCTCTCTTCTTCTGCCAACAAAATAAAACCCAATCTCAGGAGGGAATCTGATGAATGCACACATCTGAGTGATCACAAGGCTGCACTCGCGAGCAGGCTAGTCTATGGCAGGAGCAGATCTGGTCGTCGACTATTTAGAAGTGCCCCCTACAGACAGTCCTTGGGGCTGTGTAACTTGATTGATTCAGTAAATTGCCATTGTTCCGACCTTCGGGGATGCGCGGCACATTAGGGACCAGTGAGGTGAAGTGACTGCCTGAGATTACCCAGCTACTAGTTATGAGAGAGCCAGTGGGAGGACTGAGGCCCCTGATTCTCAGTCTCATGTTCCGTCCTCTCGATTACACTTCCTCTTCGATTTGCTTTTTGACATACAACAAAAACTTTAAGCCAAATGAATCACACTTGATGGTAAACCTCTAAGTGCCCTTGAGTCAGAGCTGGAGCATTTATGGGAATGTAAGAGGCTCTTTTAAAATTCCCAGTATATAGAAAGCGGCCTGCTCCAGTTATTTTTAAGGATTACCCTGGAGAACACATTAACAGGGAGTAATTATCATCTCCTATTATCAGCGTAGACACACAGGACAGGCAAGCTTTGATGAGTCGGGAAAATTAAAGGTGAACGCCTGGAAAGAGCAGCATATTCCTTTATTGGCGAAGGCACTGTGTTGAGAAGTCGTGGGTCTCTTAGACAGACAAGAGCTCAGAGAACCTACTGGAGAGGACCTGAAACAAGAGATGGAGTGACCAGAACAATCCCAGTTTCTAATTGCCCTTATCACATCAACGTAAACTCTCCCTTCACTAATCAGGGCATGCAGAGACTCTTCCAGTAGCCAGTTCATCTTCAAGTTTGTAGGTCAGAACATTGCAGGGCTGAGCTAACCAACCCTTGGATCTGCATACTATTCCTCCAGGCTTGCAGACTCACAGATCATTTCTGTCCCTTACCCCTGAGGACCCAAGTGCTTTTAACTCTCCAGGCCAAATCCACTTTGTTCCTGGGCTGAAGTACACTGGGCACATTCTTGAACAGAGTTCAAACTAACAGGGTTTCCCTAAAACAAGTAACTCCCTGGATGCCCTGGGAAGCACTGTGACTACTTGGGGGGATTAGCATAGCCAGAGCAACGTGGCTGTGGTCCAGAAAGAAAATGTATGTGCTTACAAAAAAGAAAAGCTGGCTCAGAGTCTTGGGAACCCCATAATCAGAAGCATACTCATTCTGACAGTTTCAAAAGACCCAACACCCACCTCAGTGCAACCTGGCGAGGGTTCAGATAAATCCACCCCCTCTTTTGTCTTCTGGTTGGAATGCAAAAGTCATGTAAGACTTCATGCCCAGAAGGCAAGGAGAGGGCAGGCCTTTGCCACTCGCCTCAACAACATAGGGAGGCGTGGAGGCCATCCTTCGGGTTGTCTTTGGGTGCTGTGGTTTCATCTTAGGGCATGAGGCATTCTGTGTTAATTCTACATGGCGCCCAAGTCATTGCAAATCTGCTACCTAATCTTCGGGGTTTTTGTTGGTTTATGTTTTGTTTTGTTTTCTCTTGGGGAAGAACTACTCACAGGTTGGGGTGTGGGTGGCTCCTGTCAAGACCGGACATGCAGAGCCAGGACAGGAATGGAGACTAGGGGTCTGCAGGCCAGACTGATGAGCCTACCCCTTCAGAGGTCAAAGGCAAGCCTGCAGCCCAGAAAGTAGATTTGTAAAGGCCGGGTAAGGCAATCTTGTCTTGGAGGTCTAAGCGAGCAGGGGTCAGGGACCCAGATGGTTGGGTACCTTGAAACAACGGCACTGGCTGGTAGAAAAGTCAGCCTGGGTCTAAGCAGGAGCTGAGTCACCTCCGGCAATTCTTGACTGAGGAAAGGTCTGGGCCTCAGGGGAGCCTACTGTCTATCTTTAATGAGCCAGGTTCTAAGGTTTGAGGTCTGGGAAGAGGGAAAGTCTGACATCCACTAACAGACACTCTCCTGTGGTCTCTAGCTGACACTGCCTAGGGCTTTGCCTGTGGGTGTTGGGTTTGCAGGCCACTCTGGCAAAGGAAAATGAAGAAGCTGTCTGCTGCAGTTTGTTATGATCCATATTTTCTGCAACTGGAAATGCCAGTGGAGGATTTAAAAATATTGGATCCATACTGAGCCAACTTTGTGGGGGGACTCTGGGAAATGGATGGCTCAAACATTTCCTTAGAAATCTTGATTTTCTAATACTGGCTGAATCTTGGGACAAAACTAGTTTTGCAGGTCCGGGTTTAACAGCCAGCCTTCCTCTGTACACACGGGTGCTGGTTTGTGCCTGGGGATGAGGCTTCAATATTATTCCTTGAAAGTCTTATTTTTGGCTTATGACTCCAATGATGATCATGGATGAGCACGTTACTGCACTTAAAGCAAGATTTCCAAACCAGCTTTTTGTAAACAACCCCTAGTTAACATATCATTGGTTGCTTCTCACTCCTAACTCATCATCCGTGCATCTATGTATTCATTCATTCAACAAACCCTGAATGCCTTCTACTTGCCAAAACCTGCCAAGGGCTGAGGAAAGATACAAAACTGATTAAGAAGGAAGAAGTGGAAGCATGATCTGAAGAAAGCTAGAAGAGTAGCAGGGTCAGTGTCTTGCTTGGAGTAGGAAAAGGAAAGATGAGATCTTCCTACCATGTAGGCCAAGACAACCCTTGAAGATTTAGTAGATAGGACTAATATGTGGTCAGAGCACACATGGCAATGATGTGAATGATCGGAATGCCCAAATCTGGAAGAGACTGGGATCTGAACTTGGAAAGGGAGAATATGGCCTCCTTTATGGGAGTGCGTGTGGCTGCCTTCCTTTATAAAGGACCCCAGGATGAAGATTGCTGTGAGGATGAATTTGAAGGGATGAGTTTTTGTTTGTGAATACCTCCACTGAAGTTGCTGGAAAGATTCTGATCTGTGAGGAAGTTATCTGACTATTTTGGCTGGAATGGATAATTTTACGTCAGTACTACACGCACTAATAGCCAGGGCTGACCCTAGAAAGGACATGCACATGATCACTAGACTAGAAGTTCCTTGAGGTCAGCAGCATTTGTGTCCATTTCATATCCTCAGGGCCTAGCAGATGTTCAATATATGCTGGTTGAAGATATGAAAGAAGTGAAGTTTGGGTAAGACCGTGTGGAAAGGATGGGTAGAAACCCATTACTATGACATGAGAAACCCCTCTAGCATATTTCCACTTTTACTGAGTTAGGAGAAAAACCTCAGTCAATTTTCCTTGTCTTCTACCCCTACCCTCCACACACAGACTGGCTGTAGAGTTACCATTCAATTATCTTAGTTGGCAACACTTCGTGTATTGTTGTCTACAAGCGATTGAAAAAAATGATGCTAGCCTAGGGAACTTAAAAATCTTGGAAGGGTATCAGTTTTGGCAAATTCTAATCCCTAGAGTTGAAAGCATACGTATCAGCCAGTGTCGCTCCAGAAAAAACAAAACCCCTGCAGAATAATTTAACGGAGGAAATGTAATATGGGAAATTAGTTACAAAGATTTTTAGAAGAATTGAAACAGCAACCAGCGAAAGCAAGGCAACCCCAAGGTTAGCAATTGCTGACAGCCCCTATTTTCCCTAGGGCTGGAGAAACAAAGGTATTACCTGAGCCCAAGGGCCTGAGCTACCTGCTGAAAGCTGGTTCTGGGGGGAATCCAACGGGTGGTGTCTTGTATAGAGAAGTCTCAGCCCCAAGTAGGGGATGGGGGTGAGAACCTGATTTCTCTTTTCTGCTCATTCTCAAATATCCTGCCCATGTTTCTTACTGGCTAAACCAAGCAGGAAGCAGTGGGGAACCTTGTTAGTTTATAGAGGTCATCCTTCTTTGAATATAGAGAAGATCCAGGAAATGGTGGATCTTAGGGCTTGTTTGCAGCTGTCCAGCACAGCAGCCACCCATCGATCCATCCTCAACACTCCTGCTGACTCTTCTGTATGGTGTGAACTTGAGGAAGCACGGGTACACTCTGCTTGGATAAATGGTGGCCCCTTGGGAAGGTTGTACAGAACTATTCTCCTCTTTCTTCCATATTTGGCCTTTCTTGGAAAATATTCAGATACTTACTGAGGCCATTAAACCCCCAAACTAGCCTCACACTTGAGACTGAAACTTACATGAATGGAACACCTTTTAGGCAACTCCTCATGAAACAAACACTTGATCGGTAAGGGTACAGGCTGGGTGCACTTTGTTGCCTAGTCTTTGCTTCTTCATTTGCCCTCACCAGTGGGATGGAGGTGAGTAAGAGGGATAAGAGAAGACTGGCCATGTGCTATTGGGTTGGAATTCAGTTTCACAGGTCTGCTATGTCCTAGTTCACAGAAAATGAGGCCAAGGAGATCTATAGGAGAGAAATGGGGGAAACTGATTCTCACCCAAACTACGGATGCCATTTTACATGCCTTGTAGGCTTCCAGTGGGTAGACTCCCGGTTGGGGATGCATGCTGTTTGGAGATTCTGTGATCGCCTAAGTAGTCAAATGTTCTGTGTCAGAGTTTGATCAAGGAAGCTGAACCACAATGAGGGACAAGGTGAATGAGGGCTCTTCTATAGTGATTATATTTTACACAGTTGTGGAAGCTGGTGAGGAAGCCTATAGATGGCTGTTGCCTCATCTGGTGCTGGGCCCGTGGCCATTGCAGGTTTCTAGGATCATCAATTGGAAAGAAAAGTTTGAATATGAAGTGGGGGTGGCCAAGGATAAACTGGAATGCACCAGCCCGAAGCCTTGAAGACAAACTGAAACCCACGTGTTTCACTCATTGCCTTAGTCCATTCAAGCTGCTCTAACAAATCATCTTACATTGGGTAATTTATAAACAATGGAAATGTATGTCTTTCAGTTCTGGAGGCTGGGAAGCTCCAGATCAAGGCACCAGTGGGTTTGGTGTCTGGTGAGGGCTTGTGTTCTGCTTCACGGGTGGTGCCTTCTAGTTGTGTCCTCATGTGCTCCCTTTTGATCTTTTTAATAAGGGCACTAATCATATTCAAGACATAAGACTTCCCCACAGGCCTCTCCTCTTCATATCATCACATCAAAGATAAACTTTCAACCTATGAATTTGTCGGGAGACACCAACCACATTCAGACCATAGCACTCACCACCTTGACACAGCGGTTGGTTTGCTGTGTCAAGAAGCAGGTGTCCTTCTCCATGGAACTGAGCACATGCCTGGTTCAGGACCCAGAGGAGCTGAAGGAGGATATCTTGTAGGATGTGAAAAAGCCACAGACCCAGCTCTGCTGTCTTCCAACAGATGAGCAGTGAACCAGGAGCAGCGAACCAGGAACAGCAAACTAGGAGCACCAATTTTAAGCTAAAAAGATGCTTGGAGCCCCATACGTCCTTCCCCGCATAATAGAGGCTACCTCACTTTCACCTCCCAGATCCCACTCTAAAGTCTCTTGCAGCCAACTCTAACCTAGAACTAACTATCCAGGGAAGAGAATTCTGAGAATTCTAGTTACAGTTTAGCTAAGTCAACACAGGACAAAGCCAGCACATGTTGCAAGAGAACTCGGAAAACTAATGGTTGGAGGAGAGATGCCTGTTTGGATACAGAAATGAGTTTTTGTCACCCCTGAGAGAGGGAGCTGTGTCTTTCACTTCTTGGTGATTGGCAGCAGTAAAGTTTGTGGCCTCCTCTCTGGATGGCTCCTGCACTCAGGGGAAGCCAGGACATCTGCAGTCCTTGGAGACCTGGGAGGGCCCTAGCTGAGCAGACTGCAAAGAATTTGCATTTCCAGGATGTGTCTCTCTCAGGCTTAGGGAAAGGAGAACCTCTTTGAGCTATCCCAGTCTCTCTCTCCCACACAGATATAATCATACTTCCCCTGCAAGGCTGTTGCGAGAATTCATTCGTTAATGCTGGGGAAAGGGCTTTGAAGGTGAAGAGTGCATCATGAATGCTGTTATAATTGTACACAGATGCCTGAATCCAGACTCCTGGCATTTTGCTGACTAACAGTAGAATTTGTTGGAGTTGGTGATGACCTTCTCTTCCCATTACATTTCTAAATATTTTGCTTGTCAACTATAAACAAGCTCATTCCAAAACAAAAATCAGAACTTCTATTGAAGCTTATAAAATTGTACTTGTTCTGTGGAGGATTTCCGGTTTCCCTCTTTCTCTCTCCTTTCTTTTCTGTTAGGTCAAATGAGGTTTACTTAGCTGTCTGCTTTCCCCTAGAGGAGAGCCTGCTGAGAATTGAACACACCATTTCTTGTTTACCTTCACATTCATTTCTGACCAGGTGGACAGGATGTCAAGGCTTTTAGTCAACTTTTCAGGGTAGCAAAAATGTTACAGATGTGCATTGCTATAAATTACCATCAATGATGGACCACATATACAATGGTGGTTCCCTAAGATGATAATAGAACTGCTGAATACAGGTGTACTATTTTTTCTCTATGATACCATATTTTTACCATGCCTTTTCTATGTTTAGATTTGTTTAGATGCACAAGTGCCTACCATTGCGTTGTAATTGCCTACAGTATTCAGCACAGTAACACGCTGCACAGGTCTGTAGCTTGGGAGCGTAGGTTATACCACATAGCTTAGGTATGTAGCGGGCCATTTAGATTTCTTTCTTTTTTTTTTTTTTAATAGCTAGAGACTTGGCCTTTCTTACTGCATTCCTGGCATCATGTCGGCAGTGCTGCTGTTCGTATCTCTGTCCTTCTTTTTTTTGAGACGGAGTCTCACTCGGTTGCCTGGAGTGCAGGAATGCAGTGGTACCATCTTGGCTCACAGCAACTTCCACCTCCTGGGTTTAAGTAATTCTCCTGCCTCAGCCTCCCAAGCAGCCGATTACAGGCATGGACCACCACACTTGGATAATTTTTCTATTTTCAGTAGGGATGGAGTTTTACCACGTTGGCCACGCTGGTCTCAAGCTCCTGGCCTCAAGTGATCCCCCTGCCTCAGCCTCCCAAGCGCTGGGATTACAAATGTAAGTCACTGCATCTGGCCTTGTATCTCTGTCTTTCTAAAACTTCATCCCTTTCTTTCTTGTCCCTGTGCCTTCTATATTATAATGTTGAAGTGTGTAACAAGGACAATGGGTTGTAATACATACTTATAGCCTCTCTCCCCACCTCCCCCTTGGAGGAAGGCTTTTAATTTTTCAGTGTCTCTTATATTGGTTAAGATAAGATGAAAAGAAAAAAAGAAGAAGAAAAGTATTTCAAATGACTAGAGAGGCCCAGTCAATATACATAATAAAGAGCTGAGCCAAAGAGGGGAGCAGGAAGAGAAACATGAAAGCAGGCATGAAGTGGACTTTCAGGAGAGTGTGAGAGCCATAAAGAGGGAAAAAGGAAATAGATTTTTAGGGGGAGCCACTGAAAGGTGTAAGAGAATAAACATGAAAGATATCTAAAGAGGGTTGGATCAGTCTGCTGGGGTCGTCATAACAAAATGCTGCAGGGTGGGTAGCTTAAACAGCAGAAACTTACTTTCTCACACTTCTGGAGGCTGGAATTCCAAGATCAAAATGTTGGCAGGGTTGGTTTCTCCGAGGCCTCTCTCCTTGGCTTGCAGACGGCTGTCTCCCCACATGGCCTTTACTCTTCGTGCATGCCTCCCTGATGTCACTTCTTACAAGGACTACAGTCATATTGGATTAGGACTCCTTCTCTAATGACCCTAATGACCTCATTTAACCTTGATCACCTCTTTAAAGGTCCTGTCTCTAAATACAGTCACACTGGGGATTAGGGTTTCAACAAATGGATTTTAGGGGGAGGGGACATAATTCAGTCAATAACAAGAGTTTTAAAACTATTTTATTATATGAAACGTATGTCCTCCTCCCCTAATTTGGTGTTTTCTAAAAAGAACAAGAAAAGATTTAAATAGCTTTCAATTATATGTATCTATCTTTTCTGTTGAATTGCTTTTAACACAGCACTTCATCAAGCCTGGGTCACAGGGCCTCTGGGTTTATATGTGTTATGTGCAGATTCAGGCAACTCTCTGTTACTCAGTTTCAACTAATGAGAATGTAATAAAGTAGACTTGATAAGAAAATCATAAGGAATATAATTTAATCTCTCATTTGTAATTCAAAAGTCCTCTTAGGAGTTTGCTTATCCCCAAATATGAAAATTATATCTATGAAAAAAAATCCAGCTACAGTTTTGTTGTTGAAAAAAACAAATGTCACATAACAGTTATTTTTTGTAGGTATAATCAAATGTAGCTCTATATAGCTATAATGCAGATTTTCTTTTGCTATTAAGAAAAAAGAATTACAGCCTCAACTCTGCTCGTTTCATTTTTGATGATCATCTAAATGAAACCTGTCATTTACTAACTGCAATTTGGAAGTATCAATAACTGTTTGAAAATCAGCAAACCACAATCTGGATTGGAGAATAAAGCCTGTTCTCCAGGACCGTGGTCTGCTTTTCTGATTACTGCTTGGAGTTGCTGCAGATTCACATAATGGCCCCTTATCCAGTACTCGGGGCCGTGGCTTTGAAATCTGGAGCACATTTTGCCGAGGCTGCAGAGACATGTTGTATGTCAAGCATACAGTGCTTGTCAAGACGCAGTTCTAAAGTATCGGTGGCCCCACACCCTCCCCAAAATGTGTCAAGAGCACAGAGAAGTGCACGTGGCACCTTCCGTGGTGGGTGCAAGCAGATCTGCAGCCGCTGGACACATCTGAGCTATTGCATCTCCTTGAAGTTGTTATTTGCAGGGTCTAACCTCAGATCGCCTTGCTGAGGAATGGCATGGAGCGAATATGTTAGAGTGGGAGAGAGAAAGAGAGAGAATGGGGGAGAAAGTTCTGTGTGGGGCATAAGTGGAAGAAGATATAAATCTCTTATCTATTCAGGGGCAATTTCTAGGGCAATCAAATCAATGCTATAATAAGGCTAATCTGGTGCCTACTCATACAGTAAGACAATAGTGAGATGTGGTTCCAGTTTTACAAATGTCACAGAAGTAGGTCCACGTTTCCCTGGGATGGGCCTTTTTTAGAGCCATTATTATTTATAATTCATTTACATACAGAAGACGATGGTTCCTTATGGTTGGACTGATCCAAATCTGGGCCTTTAAAGCCATGCATGATTTATTTGCACAGGGAAATCATGTTTTCTTTGGAGCTTTTCAATGGAGGCATAATTACAGTGTTGCAAATACAGTGCTCTATTTAAGGGTCTGTCAGCATTTCCATAATAAACCTCTATTTTCAGGAGTCCAGAACATTTCCAGAGAGAGAGAAAAAAATTCCTTCTAAAATATAAGCTTGGTGGGTCCATCCGGGGACTTTATTTTTAATCCAAATCTGTAAATGCATTTTCAACCACACATTCTTCTGTATTTGTGTGGTGGTGCCATCATGTGCCAAGCATCGCTGAACCCTGCCCAGTGGGGCTTCAGCTTTAAAGCAGGATCTTCCTGGGAAGCAGTGGCGCACTGGGTGGCTGGCCAGCTCCCTTTCCAGACCCCAGCCGATTGCCAACTTGCATCTCAGCTTTAAGAAAAGAAAAAAAATTTTCTTTTGCTCTTGCTTTTTCTCTCTTCCTTTTCTGTTTAATTTAGGCATATGCTAAATTGGATCTTGAATAATGATAATAATATGAATAGCAACATTAAGCTTGATTTCAGTGCCCGGTATGTGCCTGGCGTTTTAGAAATACTTAATTTTTAAACCTTATAACAATCCTGCAAAGTAGAAATGGTTATTCTTGATTTTTAGATGATGAAAACAGACCGAGAGGTGGTAACTTGCCTGGCAAAGAATAGGAGAGCCAGGTTCGGGTAACTAAGGCAGTAACTAAGATAGCCCTACAGTGGGCTCCACAATCTTTCGGGAGGTGTCTCTCAAATTGGAGCAGCTCTTTTCGAGGGAATGAGCCTAGGAAAGGTGGGTGGACTCAGAGAAGACATAGGCATGACATAGAAGGCTGGTGGGAGCCAGCCAATCAGGAGAAAATGCCTTGGAGGACGTTTAACAACCTCCCAGAGTATGTTTCATAGGTAAGTGACTTGAGTTGAATCTGGGTAAAAATATGTGAATTTTTGGAGACTTGCTATGTGGCAAGCTTATACTTTACATGCATTATCTCATTTATTTCTTCATTTTACCAAAACAGAGAATGAGTTTTTATAGAGATTTGGTAAAATGCCCAGGATTATATAACGAGGAAGTGGCAGAGTTCCCAGGTCTGGAATCCTGGTTCTTGACCATTATGGTTGATGGCTTCCAGGGAGCCAGCCTCCCTTCTTTTGGAAGGTGCAGTATGAATGGAGACAGGAAGTTGAAACTCAGGATCCTCCCGCTTTACGTGGGAGATCCTGTCTCCGAGTTGCTGATGGGTCGCTTCCAGGAGTTTGTGTGTTGGCATTTAACAGAAGGAAAAATGTAATATACACCCCTCTGGCAGAGGGAGGACACGGGGCATGCAGTGGAGGTGAAGCGACCACCCTCCGCACTGCGTTTGAAGCCAGCCATCAGGAAACTGTTTTGTAAACTCCTGATCCCTCGTGGGTGGTGCGATTTAATTCTTTTTCCTTCTCTTTTCTGGGACTGTTTTTGGGTTGCTAGTTCCAGCTGAGACTAGAAGTCGTACAGCCCAGGGAGCAGCAGTAGAGGAAAGAAGGGTTTTCACTAAGAAACTTTTCTTCCTTCTTCTGGGAGCAAACTCAGGTAACGCTTGGGGTATACTGCTTACTGAGGTATCTTCCTGCTGTTGAAGCTGGGGTCAAGGCTTAATGTTTAGAGGGAGAGATTCAAGTTGCCTTTCGAAAGCAGGATGCAGTTATCTTATGAGAAACAACTCTTGGGGGTTGCAAAATCTGTTCAGCAAGGATTTACTGAGGTCCTTCTGAGGGGTCTGTGTTGGGTATTATTCTCCATAAGGGAAAGTGGCTAGACTGGCATGGAAAATCTGACTCAAGTTAGTGCTGGGGGGAAAATGGTAGAGAAGTCCCTCCATGCTGCCAAAACTTCAACAGTAATTTGAAAGATTGCCACACTAGTCCTACTGAGAACAGGAAGTGAACTGACCAGTGTCTATTCAGAATAAGTGCTATCCATGTATTCAGTCATTCATTCATTCAACGAACATTTACTGAGCATCTACTACATGCTCGGCACTGAGCTAGGAGCTGGGGATTCAATGGTGAACTAGACAGATATGGTTTCTACCCTCACAGAACTTAAAATGTAGTTGAGGAGAGAGATATTCAGCAGATAATCACACTAATACTTAAAGAATTATGACCATGGTAAGTTCTTTAAAGGAAAATACAAGGTCCTGTGAGAACAGATAAAGGAAGGACTAAATCCTTTACAATGCATTCAGCTGCAAATAACAGAAAACCCAATCAACAGTGGCTTGCAGAAGTAAGGTGTTTTTTTTTTTTGTTTTTTTTTTTTTTTT
>NW_016107649.1:375428-400645 GCF_001604975.1 Cebus imitator
TTTTTTGTTCACATAAGAAGTCCAAAAGCAGGCATTTGCTTGCATTGGCTCAGTGATATCAAGTCTCCAGGCCTTTCTTGGCTCTTCCCTGCCATCCTCAACATAATAAATTTCCATCCATAGGCTTGTAGCCTCATGGTTATTGAATAGCTGCAGCAGCTCCACTTTCAAAGACTGGAAGCAGAGGGAAGGAGGTATACCAGAGAACTCTTTTTTCTAACATAATTGTATTTCATCAGCAGCAACATTTCTTTCCCAGAACACTTTCAGCAGACTTTCTGCTACATTTTATTAGCCAGAACCAAGTATTATTTTTTTTTAATGAACACTACAGAAGAGACAAACTAGTCAGCGATTATATGTGTATAATGATAAGTAATATTTGTGGAATGTCTTGTAAGCCACACTGGTGCTATGAAGTCTGCTGATTCTTACATCAATCCTGGGAGAGACACAGAGCGATTGTTCAGATGAAAGCATTGGGGCTCAGTCGAGGGACTTGACCAGAAACACATGGTCAGTCCCCCTCCAGCCAGAGGTCCTCATCTCACCCCTGGGTGCTTGCATCACCAGGTCTCTGCTGGGTTTGGGAGAGTGGGACAACCCTGAGCCCTAAATGCAGTCGGCTCCCAAGGGGACATGGCAGCACATGAGAGTTTGCTCTCTGAGGTGCTTGCTTGAAGACTCAAAATGTTGATAGTGTCTCTCTGACGTTTTCCTGTGGCTCTCCCTGGGATTCAAAGTCACATGGTAGGAAGGAGACCAGCCAGGAAGAAAGAAGCCTTCTTCTCATGGTGAAGTCAGAATCTCACAGTGGCGCCTTTGGGGTCCTTACTTGCCAGGATATAAAAACAGGTATAGAAAATCACGTCTGCTGATGGAACGATGATCTCATTTCCAGAGGACTTTGGAAATGTTGATTTTAAATGTTTTTGAGTAACCCTCCACAACCCCTGGCACCCCACCTGGGCAAAAAGTAGTGTGCTTAACATCTAGGATAAATGAATGAACATTAAAACCACAGATTCTCATGTTATTTTGAAGGCACCCAAAAGAGGCAGGCTGCCAATCACATGTGACACCCTAGTCGGCTCCCCCCACCTCCCAGCATGCAGCGTGTGCCCGTCACGACAGGGTGCTGTCCTTCAGTCCTCGGCTTATTTCACTCTCCTCACCTCTCTTGCTGCCTTTTGTATTTGGGCTCTGTGGTTGTTGGTTGCCTGTTGCTGGGCTGGTTGAAAGTAGAGACAGACCTGCTGGCTCAAGACCATCCTATGAAAATCAGGACGGGAAGGGAGCCCGGAGACGCACCAGCACGGGGCTCTGCATCCCTGGGTTATGCCAGTGGAAACAAGAGTCATGTACCCTGTGCTGGAGAACGTGTAAAGTTGACACCGTTTACCAGATGTTCCAGTGTTTTATGAGCTTTACAAGGCTTTCTGTTAAGTAACACTTACTTTAAAAAAGTAGAGCTTGCCTGCTCTGAGTGGAAAGTTTTTGTCTTTTGTTTTTTTAAAAAATCTTTTGGGTGAACTCTGAGGCACCTGTTTGCACAGCAGAGCTCTGGACTGTGAGGGGCCGCTTGTGGTGAGTGACAGGCAGGGGAGAGATATGTGGCAGGCAACCTGGTACAGATTTTAAAAGGCCAGAGACCAGAGGCCCAGGCTCCTGGATGCAGAAACACACATGCAAACAGTGACCCAGATGTGCCCCCTGTTGCTTTAATACAATAAATATGTTCCCGAAATGTTGAGTACAAATCACGTGTTTTTGTAGCCCCAAATATTAATAGGCTATTCCTTCCTTGTGCAAGGAATTGTAGAAACAAAAAGTTACCATCGAATTCATTTTTAGTGTACTTCAGACTTTTCAAAAGATAGATTTGATTAACATGCCATCCATCTCCCTCGCATGCTCTAGAGTGTAGCATATTACAAAGTGGCCATTTATCATCTTTGGTGTCTTGAAGATGTCATTCAAGATGGTGAAAAAGTGGCATACATGGACAGGCATGAAAAGTTCAGTGCAGAGCACAGCAGAGCCACTCAGTTGAAGGTCGGGAAGATAAAGATCTCAAATAATTTGTTGAGAGAAAGTCAGGAAGGGGGCGGTTGCTCTATGGGAGAGAGAAGAGCTCTGTTCAGTAGAGTTGAGGGAGGCCATCAAGAAGGCTGCACACAACCCTGCTTCATACCATGCTCTCCAAATCACTGCCGCATGCAGAAAATGGGGCAATGGGTGTGTCGAAATCCACACAGACCCTGTCACCTTATTATCCAACTTAGTTTGGGGAGGAGGAGGAGGAGACTCTGTTTGTCCTGAAAGTATATTTTGAGTGCAGCTCAGTTATGGCCCAGCAACCGACCAACAATTTTTATAATTACAGCAGCACATCAGTTTCTATGGGTTAGAGGTCTTCTGACTCCGTAATTACATGTGTGGATCTCCATCCTCGTCTCTACCAGGGTCTAAAATCAATGCCTCCAGTGGAAGCAGGGCTTTCACTGGGCTCCACTGCATCCAGAGGGAGCAGAAAGGAGCTTAGTGTGGAAGGACGCACCTCAGGTAACCCTGGCTACCTGGAGCAGGAGCGCTGAAGAGGGCAGGGTGGGATATGAGAAAAAAAGATAATGAAAGAGGAAAACGTGTGCATGGTATTAAAAGACAATATGCGTGATATCCCATTCATGTAGAAAATGTATCTGTGTTCACATATATAAGCAGATGGATGAAAGGACAGTTATCAAAATATTCGTGGTGATTAGCAGGTTAGGGCTTTAGGTTAGTTTTCATTTTTCAAAGTATTTTCTGGAGTTTGAATTTTTTTTACACTGTTTATTATTTTAAAATCAGAAAACAGTAAAGGGACTTTCAATACAAAAATAAAAATAGTAAAAAAGCACAAATATAACTCCCTGCATTTCAGAGCTCAGGGTGTTTCTCTTCTTCTCTCCTCATGAACCTGACTGCATACTGGAAATGAGGCCTCCAGGAGAAATAAAAGAGATAAAAGACGTGGATCACTGATGCCATGGTTGGGAGTGTGATATCTTTCTGGAAAACCAGTTGTTGGTTACTAGGTGGATATCTCAGAGCATCAAGCACCATCTTTGTGGAAACTAAGCTTGCAGAGGCCCCTGTGATCAGAAGGATCATAGTTTTGCTTTCCAATGGATAACTACCAAGAAGGGACTTTCCAATGGATAACTACCAAGAAGGGACTTATTGTCAAATAAAGTTAGATTTGTTAACTTCCTGCAGCGAGGGAGAACATACCCCAAAGACCCATCTCAGGAGGATGAAATGGGAAGGGGCTTTTTAGAAGCTTTGAACTCATGCTGAATGATTTTAAGAAGGGACTAGGTGAAATGTGGGCCTGCTCCGAATTGCATGCCAATATGAAGGGGGAGCAGGTTGGGTATCTCAGCAGCATCTGAGGCAGGATGAGAGAGACAAAGCTGGCGAAGTCATGGGCAAGGCAGTCTCTGAAAAGAAGGGGAATTGTTTGTCACTTTGCAGCATGGTATGGCTTTGGGAGAAGCGCTGATTTCTGTTGGCCTTGCCTCGGGCCCTGTTGAGTCTTTCAGGGATGCTTCTGATAATCAGTGGGGCTGATTTTTGTTTTCCCTCCCTGGGGCCCGAGCTAGCTGTCATTGCTGGAGAAGTGGTTAGTGGCGATGAGGCTGATGGAGGCTGCTGCGTCCACAGTGCCGGCTGGGAAGGGTCAGGGTGGAATGAATGCATGGAGCTTTGGCTACCGCCCAGGACTATCCTTCGTGGTGTTTTCAGGCACTGGAAGCTTTGGGGGTGAGGAGAAAACTGCTCATCAGGTTTCACAGGGCAGGTCCTATACCCACTGACATACAGGCTTCTGGGGACAGATGCCCATCAAACCAACAGAAAAAGCCTCCAGGCCTCCTGATAGGTCTTCCAGCCCCACCCGCGCTGTGCAGAGGCTGGGAAACTCCTCAGAAATCCTGCCTGACTTCCTCTGATTCACTTCCTTTTCTCCACACCTGTTTTCTATGAAGAGGGGAAAATCATACCAACTTCGCTAAGTAAGGCCAGGATGGCTTGAGGGGCAGATGATATTCTCCAAGAACTTTTAATTTCAAAGAGAAAGAAGATGCAGAAATGTGTGAGTCTTCATGTGGGGTAAGCTCTCATTCTGTAGCCAGAAACACACAGTGGCCTCACTGATGATGGTGCCCGCCTTCCTCACGTCCTTGTGGAGTTACAGTGATGGTTGCCGCCGACTTTTCTTCCCTCCCTTTGCTTACCCTCAATGACAACCTCTTTAGAATGATATCCCTGAATCGTGGCTTCTTCCTGTCTCAGACACGCCTCTTTTTCTCCTGTTCCTGTGGCATCCGCCCCTAAATTTGTCCTGGCCTCTTTTTCCCAGTAGGAAGGTGGAGGGCAAGAGGCAGAAGGGCCCAGCATGGAAGATCTCTGAGTCTTGGTGTTCTGACTCAGGCCCTGAGGCTACCTCTGTGGCTGCCCAAAGTGACAGGCCCCGCCTCTGCCTTAGTGGCTGGCCTGGACTCACTTTGTCGGCAGAGGGTCAGGACTGGCCCTGTAGTCTGCTCATAGGACCTGGCTGTCACCCATGGGCAATTCATCCTGACCGCGTCTGCAACTATGTGTATGGAAAACAACAGCAGTCGCTTTAACAGCACAAGCAACAAACACGCACCAAACGGGGCGGTCCCTCTGCTGCCAGGTGGTGGGAAGCAGATACGGGAAGGAGGACACGTTTTCATGTGATATTGAATGAGATGACCAGTGGTTATTTTGGGCCAGTCTCCAGCAAGCACTTGGAGCGCGCCTCAGAAACTGCAGATGAAGCCCCGGGCTGACTTTATTGGGTGATCTCAGCACTGCCAAATATTTGTAGTGTAAAGAAATCATAAAACGTGCTGGTGGTCCGGGAGCTGGATGGGGTACACTCTGTGCATATTTGAGATGACTGTGATTTGGTGACAGGCCTGTTTGATCCCCTCACCTAGAAAGAAGTTAGGATCTACCACAGAAATAAATTAAACGGAGATGGCCCGGCATCCATTTCCTCTGCCCGTCGTCCTTTTCCCTGCTTATCTGGAGAGACCAGCATTTTCTTCTTTTCGGCCTCCAGGTCCGATTTGTACTGAATTATCACAGTTGGGATTTCTCTCCTGTGCTGGAAGCCTGAACTGGCTTCCTTGCCACCCGCCTGCTGGAGGAATAGAGCCCCCTGTTAGTGACCATCTTTGTCATTTGTCTAGCCTTAGCCATGTGCAGGAGAAGGCTGATCAGTTTGCTTTAATTAAGCTTCAGAAGAGAACCCAAGCCTCCATCTGATCTCCTGTTTGCTCCTTAATTCCCTGTCCACGGTCCCTGCTGTATGAAGGTGGGAAACGGAGCCTGCGGTCAGATGGAGGGCGGGACCCTCACGGCCTGGGTGAGCCTTGGCTTGAGAATGAGTTTCTCTGAACTCCCTCCATGGGAACTTCTCTCGACTGTTCTCTGATTTCCACAGGGAGCTAATTGCCAATGACCTTTTTTTAAAAAAATCCTCTTGGGTGTCTCTCAGTGCAGGGAGAAGGGGTGGTGGGGAGGGGGAGCTGTGGCTGACACTGATGACCCCTCTGTCTCAGAGTGTCTAGCAGGGGGTCAGTTTCAGCAGACCCCGTGGAAAGCCCTCAGTGAGGCCTGGTGAAAATAGGCCCCCCATACTTTTGCAGAATTTTCCTCCTAAAACTAACATGGGGGCCGCAGCAGCAGCTTTTTGTCCCAAGTAATCACCGGAGGAATTTTTTTTTCAAACCAGCTTCTGTGCTTCTCAGAAAGAACATTTGTAACCATGCGTTCTTTCTGTGGCCTTCGATTAATAAACAGGAACCCACCTTTCTAGACCGATGGGGAAACAATTTTTTTTCTGTTTGCTGCTCCTGTGTGTAGGGTGCATGAATGGGGGCTTTGAGAGCTTGCCCTTTCGTGGCCAGATATCAAAGTGCTGCTCACACATACAGATTGACCGCCTCAAGGTGCGGCCGGGCCGCCGCCCGCGGGGCCGCCCACTGCGCTTCCACGCTGGCCGCCTGGCCGGGCCGCAGGGCCAGACTGGTGATGACCCAGTTTTCTTCCCTGGGATGAGCGCCGACCCACCAGGAAGAAGAGGGAGACCACCAGCAGCCATTCTCCACCGAGTCTGAAAATAACCGTATTTACATTGACTTGTACGGGCTCTTTTTTGTGGCCTTCCTCTCCCATTCATATCCCTCTGGGAAGGGAAAGTTCATTTTTAAAGATTTTCTGGCCTCATGTTCTTCCCTTTTTTTTTTCCCTCCTCTCCTCTCTCCTCCTATCTCCCCTCCCCTCCTTTCCCCTCTCCTCCCCTTCTCTCCCCCCACCTCTCCCCTTCTCTTCTCTATTCCCTCCTCTCTCCCGTCCCTTCCCCTGCCCTACCCATCTTTCTCCTCTCCCCTCCCCTTTTCTCTCCCCTCCTCTTCCCCTCCCTCCTCTTTTCCCCTTCTCCGTCCCTTCCTCTTTCTCCTCCCCTCCCCTCCTCTCTCCCCTCCCTTTCTCCCTCCCCTCTGCATCCTCCCCTTCTCTCTCCCCCTTTCCCCTCCTCTCTGTCCCCTCTCCTTTCTCCCCCTCCTCTCCTCTC
Organism: Cebus imitator; assembly: GCF_001604975.1. NCBI lineage: Eukaryota > Metazoa > Chordata > Mammalia > Primates > Cebidae > Cebus > Cebus imitator. The sequence continues at coordinate 382,078 of NW_016107649.1, forward strand.
CCCTCCCCTCCTCTCCCCTCCCCTCCTCTGCTCTTCCCTTCCCTCCTCTCCTCTCCCTTCGCTTCCCCTGCCCTCCCCTTCCCTCCTCTCCTCTCCCCTCCTTTCTCCTTTCTTTTGTCCTCCCTTCCCCCGCTTCTCTGTATCTGCCCTCCTCTGTTGTCCTTGGATACTGTGTCCTTTCTCTCCTACATCACAGACTGCGATTCTCCAAGAGTCTTCTTCCTTGTGCTGCCTCAGGCACTGAGCTGTGACAGTTTTGCTGGGACTTCAGGGAAAGAGAGCAGACAGCATCGGGCTGGGGAGTAGAGATCACAGCCAGGTCCCTCCAGACCTAAAGGGATGTGAAGGGCTGGGACTCTGTCTAGGGTTCCTGAAGCCCGAGATTGGGCTGGTGAAGGTGTGAGTGACAGCCAGGAAGATAAAGGACAGCAGCGTAGTAACCGGAAGTGCACATCCTGAGCATTTTGCTAGTACTGGGTCCTCTGGAGGCCTCTGCTGCCTGGGAAAAGCACCTCCTGACCTTTGGCTTCAATTTGATTATGCTGGGAACCAGCTTCAGAGTGCCTGGAAGCAGCAGCACTGTCCAGGCCGGTTGACTCGGAGAGGGATGAAGAGGCAGGAGTGCCCCCATTCTGTTCTCTCCTCCTCTCTCGTCTTTTCCCCCCAGTCCCCCCACCCCTGTTCAGAAGATAGAGTTATGGTCATCTGAGCTAAAACCTTGACAGACTAAAAGTAACACTTGCTCTGCCATAGTCTTCCAGAGCGTCTCGAGAAGGGCTTTGCAGAGGTGAGGGGTGAGGAGACTCTCAGGCATAGTCAGGGCGGGGTCTGTGGCAAGAGAGGGGCTTAGGCTGTCTTTGCTGTGATTCACGCTGTTGGTCTGAGGTGAGGCAGCTCAGGGGGCTCTCACCATGACATCTGCCGCTGGGATCGAATGAGGTGGGAGCTTTGGGTCTCCTGTCCCCACATGAGTTGGCAGACAAGGATTGTGGGATGGATCTTCATAGGGAAGAAATGCTGAGTGGCAGGATGGGAAGTTTTAGGAAAGAGTGGAGGGATTAGTACTCAGCTCTCTTGCACTCCCTCCCCCAGAGCCCTCAGAGGCCCCTGGGAGACACGCTGTGGGTGGGGTGGGAGCCCTCCAGCTCATGCTATAGACGAACACAATGAGGCTCCCAGTTGCAGCATGACTTGCACCTTCAGAGTGTCAGTGGCCCCCAAGCTGTGCTTTCCCAACTGCACCCCCCCACCCTCGTGCCCTTGCAGAGGAAGAAATATGGGTGGGCCTGCAGTGCTGGTTGTGATTCTTAGCAGCCCTGAGGGTTGTCCAGGGGATATCACCTGCCCGAATCTCACATAATTCTTACCTCTCTTCATAGGGACAATGTCAACGGGAAATGAGAGGAAATGACGGGAGTGTACACTGGTTGCACAGGGCTGCTGCGAATGGCTAGAGGCTTAAACCTCCTTTCGGAAACATACGCTGTTTCTCAAAGCTTCCATGCTGAGGGTGCCCTGTGGGAATACCCCAGCCTGTCCTTGGCTCAGCCTGGACAGTCTTCCTTCTCCTCCCTGATGCTCTCAGGCATCACCAACACTCTCAGGAAGCAAGAAGACCCCCCTCTCCTTCCCCTGATTTGAAGGAAACAACATTGGCCCATGGACACATGTCTGAGCCACAGTGCAGTTTGGAGACTTCTTGATAAGGGCCCTGTCCCATGGACCACCAAGCTGAATCCCCAGGGAGCCAGGAGGTGAGAGTCAATTACTGAGGAGCTTGAAAGGAGTGAGAGCAGGTCCAAGAAAGCAGGCAGCAGGAGGGGAAGGGCTGCAATTAAGTAGTCACAGGCCAAGGTGCTGGGTCTATAGTTTTTAGTCTTTGAAATACTTTTGTTGTGCTAAGGCAGGTGCTGCTGGGGGTGAACAACTGAGGAGTGTGGGTTTTTACGAGGGGCCTTAATATGAGAAGAGTAGCTTTAGATATCTCTTTGTTAGTCCGTGGCTGAAACACCCCAGAGTAAAGTTTCAGAGCAGAGCAAGTCCTCTACTGTCAAAGGGACAGTAGAAGGTTCTGGAAGATAAGGCCTATTCTGCTTTTCTGGCTTGAAGGAGGGAAGAGGTGCTGGTCTCTGTGAAGCGGCAGCCTGCCCAGGATCTTGTGCTGGGCACTGTTTGTAATTCCAGAGTGGAGCCAACCTTGGAGGAGCTGGCATCTCCTATAGGATTGGTCAAGGGGATGTTTGTGTCGCCTTTCAAAATATTCCTTAGAAAAGGGGAGTCTCAAGTAAATTTGGAAAACTCTACGCTCTGCCTCTCTCTCGGATGTCTGTCATGCTCCTTATCATGTTAAGGCCCTCCGAATTCCTGTGGGAAGGAAACCATTTAACTTTGTTCAGCTCAGAACATTCTAACCTTAGTCTATCATGGAACGGAATTTACATAGAGCCTAGGAAACAACTCCTAGGAAACCCCCTTTTTAAAGTCAAATACGTCTCTGGTTTGGTTTTTGTTTCTGCAGGGGTGAGTAAAACACTTAGGGAGGGGCCATGTTACTGTTTAAGACACAGTCCCTACTCTCCTCTTGTTGAAGAGGCAACACACAGCTCCCCACACCCCAGGAAGGTATGGGGAGAGATTGGTTACAAGATCCAAAATGTCAGCAAGACAAGAGAAGGAAGTTCTAGTGTTCTGTACCACTGTAGTTAACAATCATATAGTTTCAAACAGCTAGGGGGAGGATATTGAATATTCCCAACACACAGAAGTGGTAAATATTTGGGAAGATGGATATGCTAATTGCTGTGATCTGGTCAATATACATTGTACATCACCATGTGCCCCACGAATGTATATAATTATTGTGTATCAATTAAAAAATAAAATTAAGGCCCAGCGCAGTGGCTCATGCCTGTAATCCCAGCACTTTGGAAGTCCAAGGCTGGTGGATCACGAGGTCAGGAGGTCGAGACCATCCTGGCTAACATGGTGAAACCCCGTCTCTCCTAAAAATACAAAAATTAGCTGGGTGTGATGGCAGGCACCTGTAGTCCCAGCTACTCGGGAGGCTGAGGCAGGAGAATTGCTTGAACCTGGGAGACAGAGGTTGCAGTGAGCTGAGATCGCACCACCGCACTCCAGCCTGGCGACACAGTGAGACTCCATATTAAACAAACAAACAAAAAATTAAATTTAAAAAAGAAGAGAGTAGGTTGCTGGGAGTAAGGAGCTGGGGCAGGCCGAGGCTGGGAGTGCAGACCAGCAGGAGAAGAGGGAAAAAGAGTGAACGCTGGGGCTGGGGAGAAGCCCTTGAGGAAGCGTAAGGAAGGAATGAGAGACAAAGAGGACCCAGGGTGCTTGCTTTGGCAGCACATATACTAAAATTGGAAGGATGCAGAGAAGATTAGTATGGTCTTTATGCAAGAATGACATGCAAATGTGTGAAGCCTTCCATCATTTTTAGTGGGGCGGGGAGGGGTGGGGAAAATGAGGATGGTTAATGGGTACCAAAAGAAAAAATAGAAAGAATGAATAAGACCTGGTATTTGATAGCACAACAGGGTGACTACAGTCAATAATAATTTAATTGTACATTTAAAAATCACTAAAAGTACATGATTGGATTGCATGTGACACAAAGGATAAATGTGTGTGGGGGGTACCCCATTTCCCATGACATGAGTATTATGTATCACATTCTTCTATCAAAGTATTTCATGTAACCCATAAATATACATACCTACTATGTACACACAAAAGTGAAAGATTACAAATTAGAAAAAAAAAAAAAAAAGAGCTCAGGGGCTGGAAGAAGTCTGCCTAGCTCTGTCTCCAGGCTCAGGCGCACATTAGCCCTCCCTCACTGGGTTCTTCTAGTCTATGGGGAGCAGAGAAGTGGGGCCCTGAGTGAGAATTCTCGGGTGAGGGTGGTGTGGGGGTGGCAGTAGCTGTCTGGTCCCCGTGCAGGGCCAGACAGTGAAGGGTCAGTGCTCCCTCCTCCTTTGGGGACACTCTGTTCCTTGCAGTGATTCCAGGGAGGTGCGGGAGGGGGGGTTCTCTCGTCTGTCCAGGGTCCATTAGAGGACAGAGGGCAGAGGGAATGTGACTCTGGACCCGAATTTGTAACTGGCTAAAGTCTGGCTGCTTTTGCCGCTCAGAGGTGAAAAACAGAAGAGAGCTGTGGAGAAAGGAAAGCAACTTGATTAAAATGCTGGTAGTTGGGGTACGGCCAGGCTCATGCCTTTGGAAGATCATTCCAACGTTTTAGGCTGAGGGAAGGGTTTTAGGAAGGAAAAGGTGTGGGAAATAGGTGGGAGTAGTAAAAAAGGGGTGTAGGTCTGTGTGTCTGTTCCGTGGCCATCTCAGTAATAGCTTGTGGGGAGATCTGATTCGCATTAACCTGACTTCAGCCCTGCAGTGGTGGGCTCGATGTTCCTAACTCTTCTTGAGTGTGGATTCTGCAGCTAGGGTCTCTCTGCCTGGTTTGTTTCAAAGTTGGCCCCTGGAATTTCTAATCAAGCTCATCATTACACAAAGAAGCACAGTTCATGGAAGTGCCTGGTGGGAAAGGGAGAAGCAAAGAGTTTTAAAGTCTGCTTCGAGGCTAAAAGCAAGAAAGGGAAAAAAAATTGTGTAAATGCATCTTGAGGCTGAGATGCTGGGTTACAAACAATTCATCACCTGGGGGCCTATCTTATGCTCACGATCTCCATGGCCTCAGGACGGGCATGGGGCCGGAGAGTGAGGGCCAGTGTGCATCCCTGATGTGGGATGCATTTCCATGAACCCAAGGGAGGATGTGACACATGCAGGCGTGCCCAGCCACCAGGCAGCACCTGTTTAGGGACACAGCTGCAGCCAGGACAAGGGGCATTCTTGGCTGCTGCCTCATGGCCACAGCAGCAGCTGTCTGGGTGTTTTCCCACATTTCGGGTATGATGCTGATTGATTTTGGGAAGTGCTGGGGGGAAGAGCCACCCAGGGCCTCCTGTGCTCCGTGGTCAGCCAGGCTCTGTGCTGTCACCATCACCAGGCCTCGACCCATATCAGGCTCGGTTTCAGGGGCCCTCACTCAGTAACCAGTTTTGGCGATTGGTCCAAGAGGCAGAGCAAATTTTAGGGCCAGGTGCTCAAAGTCAAATTTATTACAATTTATGAACGTGTGTATGAGGTTAGAAAGAGGAGGTGCAGGTAGGGAGCAAAAGCAAGGGAGAGGAAGGGAGGAGAGACAAGGAGATACCCAGGTGGGCAAGGGCCCATCCCAGCCAACTGACTTCCTTTCTCATCATACAGATTAAGAGGGAGCAAGTTTTGGCTGCATTAGAAAGAGAAAAAAGAAGAGAGAAGTAGAAGAAGAATTTTTTTAAAAGGTGAAGAAAGCAGGCCAAGAAATTACTTAAAGGCTTTCTGAAGGCCTCATAGCTCGTGGTACTTGTTCCAAGTTACATAAGACACAGGGGAAGAGTTACAGGAAACATATGACAACTAAGCAGAATTCCACTCTATAATAATATTTTTTTTCTCGTATAACTTCTTTAATCCAAGGATCTTAAAACACTTCACACATTTGCAACAATTAAACCTCATTGCATAGCTGTGGGAAAGAGTGTTGTTTTGCTCATTTTATGTGTAAGTGAGCTACAGCACACAGCGTTTGAAAGAAAATGTTTTCAGAGCCCACCAGTGAAAGTGGCCTGGGTCTGGGTCTCACAGAAAGCCTGGGCTCCAACCCGATCCCCCGTCCAGGAACCTCCTCTTCAGGAGGAACCTCTGCTCTGGGGAAGCCTTTCCCAGTGGCACCTCACAGGCAGACAGCAGATGGTAGAAAATGGCCGACTGGGAAAAGGAAAGGCTCTGCTGGCTTGCAACAAATAAATAAGCAAATGCACAAATAAAAAATAAAAAAGATAGGATAAAATATAATATGCAATAAACATTTTTAAATAAAAATTTAAAAATTATAGTTCACTACAATTTTATTCCTCTTTGCCTCATTTTGTTCTCCTTTTGCCATTATATGTAAGTGAAAAAACAGCCATTCAGAATGTTTTTTTTTCCCCATAATGAGAAGAAGACTGAGGAGCTGTCTTTTTCAGGGGTGGTGAGACCATGGGCCTGTGTGCGAGCCAGAGGTCGGGGAAGTGGGGGAAAGAGGAGAAAGGCCTGTGAAGAAGAGGACGGTTACATTCCTCATCTCAGCTGAAGGGACCCTGGAAAATATTGATCTCACTTCTCCTTCGGAATAGTAGGAAGTATGAGAGCTCTGTTGTGGCCTCAGGAACCAGGTCTGGCAGGTGGCACAGCGTGGCAGGGGCAGGCTGGCATCTACAGTGGGGAGAGTGGATAGCGTGACCCCAGCCCAGCCAGGGCCAGCAGCACAGCCCACCTGCCCTACCACCTCCATCCGTTGCTTGCAGAGTTGACATCAGCACACAGGAAAGGCTGAGAGGAGAAACAAGGCCTCTCTCCTCAGCAAGCTTTTCCTTCAAGTTGAGATTTTCCTTCCCAAGTTATGCTTTCCACAATGAAGGCTGCTTGACCCTTCCTGAGGGTCTTGGGCTACAAGGAGATGAAGGGCCTGAGGGGTTGGAGGTGCTCTGTCCTATTTTCCTCAATGCCTGCAACTCACTTGATGTCTTCACCCTTCAGTTTCTGCATTTGAAAGACAGGAATAAAGATATTCACCTCTAAACTCTCAAGGACATTATGAAGGCTACGCTATATGTATTTATGTATTTATTTATTTTTTAGACGGCATCTTGCTGTGTTGTCCAGACTGGAGTGCAGTGGCGTGATCTCCGCTCACCACAACCTCTGCCTCCCACCTCAGCCTCCTGATAGCTGGGATTACAAGCGCTCACCACCCCGCCCACCTAATTTTTTTGTATTTTTAGTAGAGATGGGATTTCACCATGTTGGTCAGGCTGGTCTCGAACTCCTGACCCTCAGGTGATCAGACTTCCTCGGGCTTTCAAAGTGCTGGGATTACAGGCATAAGTCTATACTATATTTATAAAAGACTTTAATCTTCTTTGGCCCAAAGAGCTGAAACTAGTGCATGCCAAAGATGGTGATACCAATTCCTTGCTATTTCATTGTATCTAACATTTTGCAAAGTGCTTCCCCAAATCTGCTCCCATTGACCCAGGTTGAGGCCAGGCTTCACAGATATTTAACAGTCTCATGGTAGCATTCCATTTGTTTTAATTCAAAGATCTGTGGAAGGATATCATTGATTTTCATTGAACTTCTCCCCCAAACTCTTAGGGGTAATTCTAAACTATCACTCGAAGAAACTGATTGTGGATGGATTCCAGTGGCCAGGATAGCCAATTTTGGTAGTCAGAACTTGCACATAAGATGGTAATGAATCTACTTTGAGTACTTCAGATGAGTTGTCGACATCAATAAAATTGCACAGACAGTTCTACCTACCTGCCAGCCCAGTTCACCTGGACCTCTCAGGGGCTGTGTTAGGTTCTCATCTTGTCATTGTGAATCTGAGCAATGCTTCTTTCTTCTCCATTCTTCTCCTCATCACCCCCTCCTCCTATTTTCTAAATGCCCAAAGTATAAAAAGCACTGGAATCATACAAGAGAGCTTAATTTTGAAAGGAGGTGAGCTGCATAAATAGGGATCTTTGTGTAGTTCTGGAGCATATTACTATTCTGATCAAGATTGTTGTAAATATATTTCCCTTATCTCCTCTAACGTGGGGATAGTACAGAGGGAGAATCAGGGAGAGGGAGGGGGCCTTCGGGATTTTTGCCCAGGGTTACTCAGCAGGGAGATGCTTCTCCTGATGTTCCAGAAGGGAGGGGAGGCCACTGTGAGCTCCACCATGTGCCCCAGTGTATCATGTTGACTCATGGCCAGATCTTGAGAAAAACTCCTGGCAAATACTGGCGGAAATTCCTGGCAAATGCTCTCACCTCACCCTCTGCTAACCCTGCAGGGAGGGCATAGGTAGGGTGGGATCGTTTTCAAAATGGAAAACGATTTGGGAGGACATTTTCAAAAAGGAAAAATCAAAGCATGTCTGTAGCTTCTGCATGCCTGTGGCGGGGCGAGAGTCCTAACACGCCTGGCTGAAGACGAAGCCCCAGTGACCAGGGACAGCCAGCACTGGTCTGTTTCTTCATTCTAGATTTTTATTTTTGCAGAAGTCTTCCCCCCTCTCCTTGGCATTGGTTCCCCATGGGGAGTAGCATCTTTTTGAGCAAAGCCAAATGACCAAGGCGCCCCCACCCTCTTCAATGGACAGGGCCAAATTTAGAGTCGGGGTTGCTCATTTAAGCTTTGTATGTAATTGAGCCTGGCGCAAAGAGTTATCATTAGGAGGAATGGCATGAAATGAAGGAAAGGAAAAGCTCAGACCCAAATTAGAAAAGATGTCCTGAGAGAGACACAGTGGCAAGGCCAGGAGTGCTGGTCTCAGAGGAATTCTTAGGAGAAAGGACTGGGTGTAAAAGTGCCTGGATGGGACAATTAGGGAACTGAATATGGCCCTGCCATCTCTTGGGATTATTTGTTTCTAAGTGCAAGGGGGTCAGTGGTAAGAGGTGGCAACAGACACCAGAGGCATCAGTCGTTAAGAGCCAGGGTCTGCTCCCAGGGCTGCATGCAACGCCGAGAGAAACAGGATTATCCTCTTCCCAGATGTTTACCAAGTGTGTTCAGGTCTGGACAATGTTGCTTTATTTCCCAAGCAAATGGAAGGTGCTAGAGGATTCTGACCTGGTTCCCCTGCCCTGCCACTGACTTAATGAACGTCCTTGTCGGAAACCTTGCTGCCTATTGCTTTGGGGAATGGAGCCATCACCTCCCTCCTCTCCAGATGGGGTGTCCCACTGCTTGGTTGCTCAGTGCGGGTTGGGGGCTTGACGAGGCGACACTGTGGAACAAACCAAGGAGGCTTTTTCTCTGAGGTGCGTGTCCCGGCTGGTGCACATCTGCCACTCTTGGCTCCCCGCAGAGGTCCTGGAGCCTGACGGTGTGAAGAGGGCCCAAGTGAACCCCACGCGGCTGGGAGCAGCTTGCCTGTTCACCCGGTAGGATCACTGCTCCTGCCTGCCTGTCCTGGCCACCCCCTGCCCTCCTGTTGACTCACATGGGAACTGGCAGCAGGGGGCTGCAGCCTTTCCCTCCGTTCCTCGCCAGACTGTCTCTGCTCCCCACATTCCTGGTGGTGTCCCGGTTCCATGTGACCCTGGCTTCTAATATTCTTGGGTTCATTCAGGCTACACAGCTGGCCCCACTCTGGGCTTCTTGGCCTCGTTAAAGCCAAAATGCCACATTTTACTGCCCCGCTCTTTCCATCAAGTTCTTCAAGCAACCCGAGTTTTACAAGCGAGATGACTCTCGGTGAGCTCTTCCTCTGGAGGCAGGGAACCTGGGCTTCAGTAGGGTCTGGACTGGGCCATATCATTGTTATTTTTTTAAATGGTAGGTCTAGAAAATAAAGTTCAAAGGTGAGTGACCCTCCAGGAAGAAGGATTAAGTGGGTTAACTTGGGGGCTGTTCAGCCCTGGAGGCATTGCTGAAGAACGTAATCTATTTTGCGTGTTGCTTTGTGAGCCAAAGGCAGTTATGGTGTAGGAATAGCTCTCTCATGCTGTCTCTCCCTTTCTCCACTCTACAAAAATATTCATGCCAAAGAATATGCAGGTTGTATAAACATCCCTTCAAAAAGCACATGAAGATATTATGTATAGTCACAAATGTCTCCTTCCAAATGGGCGTGTTCCTAGAGAGGCATAGAGATATCTTTCACACCCTATACGTAAAAAACAGCCAATTTAGGAATTGGCAGAGCCGCGTTGCCTAAGCGAGTAGAAAACTTTGGCTCGGGGCTCTCCAAACAATCCCATAAAACCCACGCTTGCTTTTATTGAATGGTGATGCATGAAAGACCAAGGGTGGCCAACGTGAATGAGGGAAGGAGTCAGCGTTCATAGGATCGTCATAAAGGGTGGCAGGAAAGTTTCTTTTCGCTGAAATTCGATCTGTTCCTTGAAAAAAAAAGTTGCTTCTAATACTGGATGGCAGGATGTCACTCTCACATTCCCTTCTCCTATAACGTCATTTGAACTCATCGTTGTTCAAGATATTACTTTTACACTTGGCCTTCTTGCCTCCAGCCCATCCATTTCAGCCTCCATGCCACTGGCTGCCAGAGTAATCTTTTTAAAAGGCAAATCAAATCTGGTACTTTCCTAATTAAAACCCTTTGGTGGCTCCCCATTGCCTGCTAAAGTTCAAGTTCTTTACCTTAGTAGACAAACTCTTTCAACCATCTGTCCTTTTTACTTTTTTTTTTTTTTTTTTGAGACGGAGTCTTNTTTGAGACGGAGTCTTGCTCTGTTGCCAGGCTGGAGTGCAGTGACACAATCTTGGCTCACTGCAACCTCCGCCTCCTGGGTTCAAGTGATTCTTCCACCTCAGCTTCCCAAGTAGCTGGGACCACAGGTGTGTGCTCCCATGCCCGGCTAATTTTTGTGTTTTTACGAGAGACAGGGTTTCACCATGCTGGCCAGGATGGTTTCGATCTCTTGACCTTGTGATCTGCCTGCCTCGGCCCCCCAAAGTGCTGGGATTACAGGTGTGAGCCACTGTGCCTGGTTGTCCTTTTTACATTTTAAGCCATTTCATGAAGTCCCCCAGCCCTGTGTACCCTCCAGTCCAGCCATTTCAGATGGCCTTTGAGGCCACAGTCTTCCAGGCCTCATGCATTTGCACACATAGTTTTCTCCACCGGCATATGCCCTAAGGATACGAGTGGGACAGTGATAGCATCTCCAGGTGCCTCCCTGGTCCCCAGAGCTCAGGAGCAGAGGGTAGTGCTCTGCTGCCACCCTGCTGAGCCCTCCAAGTTGCCAGCTGCAAAGCTCTTTTAAGGGAGTGTTTCCTGAAGTTAGGTTCTAAAGGCCACCCCCTGAGAGCACACCTCTGCGCCCTCCCCTCCATTCATCCCACAAAGGGGGCTGGTGTCTACCAAGCCCCAGGCCAGTCCTGAAAGAGACAGCCCCTGTCCCCAGAGGCTCCCTATAGCCTGGCAGAGGCAAGAGGAAGCAGAGGCAAGCATAAGTTGGAGAAGAGGGGGTAAAAAGGAAAGTCCTACTTTTGTAAAGGGCAAGACAACTTTCTGTGTTCAGAACAAGGGCAACAGGAAGATGACATGGTAGAGTTGGGGTGGTACTTTTAAGTAGGGTGGCCAGAAGAGCACACTTGAGAAGGTGATTTTTAGTGAAGGCTGAAGGAGATGAGGTAGGCAGATATCTGAGGGAGGAGCATTTCAGGCAGCGGGAACAGCAAGTGGAAGAGCACTGAGGTGGGAATGTGCCTAGTGCCTTCAAGGAATATTTGGAGCAGGGTAAGCAATAAAGAGGTGAGGTGTCTGGAAGTCTGGGCGAGAACCATGGGGCTCTTGACCCAAATGCTGGCCAGTGTTGCCAGTGGGAATGAGTGACGAGAGACAGCTGCTTGGGTGTGCACGGCTTGGAGGTTGCAACACTTTGCTTATAATGAAGATGAATCTAAAAGTGGTTCTGAAAATGTCAGGCTCTGGACTTTACTTTCTCCCAACCTGCATCCACACAGTGTCAACAAAGCCCTTTTAGTAGAATTTGATACCCTGATGACTGAAAAACCAGACAACTTTGAGGAGGCATTAATGTTTAGTTAGGGTCCAGGACTGGGTAAGTAATCCTCATCCTCAGGGGCTGCCTGGGGTGCTGCACCCACACCTGATCTATTAAGTTCTCAACAGCAATTTATTTTATCAGCTCTTCCCATTCCCATTTCATAAACATTTATGGTAATGGCATATGTAGATCTTTCAATTGCTTGGAAAAATTGTGACTGAAGGTGCCATACTTCTCCCCTACCTTTTGATTGTGGTAAAGTATACAGAACATGAAATTTACTATTTTAACCATTGCTAAGTATACAGCTCTGTGCCATTAAGTACATTCACACCGTTAGGCAATCACCATATCCTTCTCCAGAACTCCATCCTCCCCAGCAGAAGCTCTGTATCCTTTAAGCACTTACTCCCCCTCATTTTACTTTCTGTCTGTATGAATTTGATCACTCCAGGAACATCATACAAAGGAAATCATACGATACCTTGCGGACTGGCTTTTGTGGCTGGCTTATTTCACTTGGCCTAGGTCTCCAAGTTTATCCATGTTGTAGCATATATCAAAATTTCCTTCCTTTCTAAAGCTGAACGATATTCCATTGTATGCTTGTGCCATACTTTATTTTTTCATTCATCGATGGTCATTTGGGTTGCTTCCACGTTTTGACTCTCGTGATAATGCTGCTATGAACATGGGTGTACAGGTATCTGCTCTCACTTCCTTCTCGCCCCTTCTTTAAGGGCACTCTTAGAGCAGAAGCACTGCTTGGTGGCTTGACTCCATCCGGAGGGCTGCCCTTCTCCCTTCTCCTGGCTTGGCTTGATTAATGCAGTGGATGATGAAGGCTGTTTCTGATGAGCTCAACCCTCAGCTGCCAGAAAATTAGGCTCTGAATGATCTGTACAGAAGTAAATAGGTGATGACTTTTCTAATGTCACTCCTTGGGAAATCGCGAACACTGCTGGAAACAGAGACTAGGGAGTTCTTCAGGGCGGGGCCTTCTCATCCTCAGATGGGGGCCCCTCAGGGCTTGAGGCTACAGAAGACAGGTGGTATTCTGCCTAGGAGAGTCAGAAGGCACATCCCAGCCAGGGCTCCTGGACATATCTTCGGAGGTTCCGGCCTGTTGGTTGTAGCAGAGCCTGGATGAAGCCAAGGCCACGGCTTCAGCTGCCCCTGGACCAACCCACCCCACTCAGTGGCTATAGGCTGCATTGCTACTCTCAGGCAGCTGACCTAAACAGCACTTGGACTTGAACAAAACAAAATGAAATTTGCAAAATAAATTTATATTTTAAAAATTGCATGCTTTCAAAATAGAATATGCCCAAATATGAGAGAGGATGAAATGAACTGAACAAACACGGGTGTTGGAATCAGCCAGATACAGATTAAGACATGAATCTTATCAGCCATGGGGTTGGTCCAAGCCATCCAAATTCTGTGAGCTGCAGCTTCCTCATTTACAAATGAATACAGGGTCATTAAATGAAAAACAAACAAACAAACAAAAAAAACAAAAAAAAAAACCCCATGGAACTTGCTTTTATTGAGCGATCCTTGTTGCATATTAGAATCACCTGGAGAGCTTTTAAAACCTAGGATGCCTGGGTATGACTCCTACAGATGCGATTTAATTGGTCGGGGGCATGGATGGTGCTTATAAAACTCCCCAGGTGATTTTAATGTTCAGTCAAGGTGGCATATAACTGGTCTAGAGTGTCTCAGGTCCTCCACAAATGCTAGCTCTCCTCAGTCTTCCTACCATGCCTGCAAAAACTCTGTAAAGCACATGCCCTCCGTCACAGGGAATAGCCTTTGGCATCAGCTACCTTGGTTCATGCCACAGCTCTGTGCCAGCGACCAGGATTCCTAACATAGCCAAGCCTCAGTTTCCTCAATGGTAAGATGGAATTGATAACAGAAACCACTTGTAGTTTTCTGTGAAGATTAGAAGAAATAACACATGGCTTTCAGTTAGAGAGTACCCAGGAAATGTCGGCTCTTACTGTGAGCATGGTCAGTGTCAAGTCAAGAATCCCATCATTTCCACTGCAGCCAGCCCTTCTCACCCCCTCCCTCCCTAAAACCTAAAGCAGAGAAACCAACCCTCCTGTTCCCTGCAGAGGGCGGGTCAATTCCAGCTCTCCTGCTGAGCCACGTTCCTAGGAGATGCCTGGTGAGAACTTGGGATCAGATTGAGTCAGAGGTATTTGTAGACTTGACTCACTAGGTCTTAAAACCAGAAGATTGCCCTGTGGGTCTCATGACGTTCCTGGAAAATAAAAGAAATGAATATTATTGGGCTGAGTTCATCCGACACTCAGCCCTCCCTTTTGTATGCCGGTGGCTCTGAAGAGATCAGGCAGCAACTCAGCCAAGTCTGAACCATCAAAGGCAATGGCCTGGTTGCAGTGCTGGGAGATGTTGCTTCTCCTGCAGACAGGTCTGTTCCTCTTTCCAGATCTCTTCCCCATCAGTCCCCCAAGGCTACAGACTTTCTCCTCCCTCCAGGTTCCTGGGAAAATATTTCTAAGGGCTGCCTCTGGTGAGGTATGTCAGAGCTGAGCTATTTTGGAGGGTTGGGTGTGGGCTGGGAAGGGGCCACCCAGATTCCAGACAACAAGAAAGGGAAAAAGTCCCTCTTCTGGAGCCAGGATTTCTGGAACCTTGCACTGAAGCAGTAGCCAGGTACGGGACCCATTTCTCTACGCCTTCTTTCCCTGAACCCCTCCACATCCCTAACAGTAGTAAGTCCTGTTGTTTCCACATCCCAAACGTCTCTAGAATCTACTTATTTGCATCTCCAGAGCCACAATCCTAGCAAAAGTCACTGTCATTTTCTAATTTCTCACTTGCAACTGCAGCCTCTTGTTCTATTGCTTCCACTCTGTCTATCCTGGTTCTCCCAACCTATTCCTCCTATCCCTCCATCCTGCTGCCATCAGACAGGTAAACTTTTCAAAATATAAAACTGATCATGACACATATACGCATATGCACATTGCAGCATAATAACTTTTCAAAGCGTCACATTGCTCTTGGGATAAAGGCAAAACCTCTGAACAAGTCTGACAAGGCTACATACATCAAGATTTGATTTAGTTATGAGTGACAGAAATCCCAAGTTAATAGGGGTTTGAATAGATAAGATTTTATTTTCTATGTGAAGAGTCAGTAGTTCAACCAGCCAGGATTAGCACAGCAACTCCTTAAAGTGATGGGGGACTCAGACTACTTGAGTTATCTGCTCTGTCATCCTTAGTATGCGGTTTTCACTTCATCGCCCAAGAGGGCTGCTTGGGCTCCAGCCATGGCAATCAAATCTCAGATAGCAGGAAGGAGGAATTGCACACAGCACTTCTACTTGCATCCTCTGTGCAGAATTTAGTCACACGGCTATAGGTAGCTGAATGAGAGGCTGGAAAATGTAATATTTTTTTCCAAGTGGCCATAGGCCAGCAAAAAAGGAGGAATAAGGGGAGAATAGCTGTTGAGTGATACCTGGCAGTGTAGATCATATAGTGCTCCTCTCCTGAGCATCACTGACGACATGCTTTCTTCCCCTGGCCCTCTGCACTCCTGTCACACTGGCTTTTCCAGATGTTCCACACATTTGCAACACTCCCTCCTGCCCTAGGCCCTTGCTCATGCTTTAGTGTTCTCCCCTCCCTCCTACCTAATTACTAATCCTTCAGAACTCCACTCAAGCAGAATTCCCTCAAAGAACCTTCCAAAGGTCAGACCCTTCTATTTAGAGGGGATTTTTTTTTTATCCTCCTCTTGCATGTTTAGCTCATAACATGTAGATTGTGTCACTGTTGCGATTACACATTTGCTTTGTGTGATTATTTTCTGCCCAAATGATGAGGACAGACTTTAGGCTTGGTTTTGTGCACTATGGGGCATCCTGCCTGGCACATAGTAGGTGCTCAATTAGTATTTCTTGAATGAATCAATGAATACATTTAGATATTACCTAAAATGCATTAAAGGGGGCCCAAGAATTAGGCAAAAGATTTTCCTGGGGCCGGTCATAGGGAGTGGTTGAGTGGGAGTGGGAGATGCATTCTAAATAGTCCGTGGAAATCTAGTAGGCTTTAGGTGTGGCAGGGAAAGTGTTAACCTGGAACTCAGAAGACCTGTTTTCTGATCTCAGCTCAGCTATCAACAGTGGACCACTGCCTAGAGACAGAAATGGTCAGATGTTGGGTATATTTCGATGGTAGGGCTGACAACAATTGCTGGCAGATTGCATGTGGGAATTGAGGAAAAGAGAAGGGTCAAGGATTAGTCCTGGGTGTTTGGCTGAACACATGAAAGGCCATTTACTGAGAAGGGGAAGATGGTGAAAGGAACAGGTTTTAAGGAGTGGGTCTGAAGGTCTTATTTGCAAATGAACCACATGTTCCCATAGCCAGGTGCATACTTCGACTCTTCCACAGAGGAAGCCTAAGCCCCAGGCTGGTGGATGTCCGTGGTGGGGAGTGCCAAACGGATGTAAAAAAAAAGGGTTAACGGCTTCCCACTACCCCTACAAGAAACCCTCAAACAATTGGCCTTTCGAGGTGCATAGTTGCCAGCCAAGTTATTCAGCTCAGCAACAAGATTGAAGAGAAAGTGGTCAGAAGACCTTGATACCAGGCTTGGTAGGAAGCAGTCACTTTCTGCTAAAAGGTCAGTGATGAGGGAAGGCATATCCATGCAGAGTCACTGCAGAAATCTTTGAAAATTCAGAAAATTACAATCCCATTACATGCTGAACATGCCTGACATCACCATGTATTTTCCCCCAATCTTCATTACATACATTTTCCTATAAGCAGTGGCACTCTTCTCCATAATGTGTTTTGTCAATTTCCCTTTCTCACTAAACAGTATCATGCATGTTTCTAAGTTGCTTTCCAGAGAGGCTGCACTGATCTACTCAGCTACAATCAGTGTATTAGAATGCTTCTCTCCTGACAATCTTGTTCACAGTGAGTGTTAGCAGAAGAATGCTTGGACAGTTTTATAAGTGAGAAATAGTAATTCATTATTATTTTCATTTGCAGGTTAAAAAAATTTCTGGAGAACCTGAACACTTCTTGAATGCTTGTTAGTTATATATTTTTTTTCAAGTGACTTTTGCAAAGATACTTCTAGGCTTGGAAGGAACCAGAATCACCATTTAGCGAAATCTCACTTCCTTAACCTCAAGAAGTAGCATCTCTCCCCTCAAAAACCAATCATGTGTATGAGGCAGGGGTGGCAAAGCAGAGAGAAGTGCTTTGATGGAAAGTTCGCACTCAATTGCTGGGTGACAAAGGCTCACACCCCAGCCTCTGGTCCGCCTTCTTGAGAAAAAGGCTAAAAACTATAAGCAAATCAGTGCTAACTGTAGCTCGTGGGTGCCTGCTCTGCGGCTCTCTTGGATTTCTGCCCTAATCTGATCTGCCAGCTGGGTTTGGATATGCAGAGAGGCAATCTGACTTGGTGAGTCAGAAGGCACATCCCTCTGACTCTGTGGGAGGACAGAGAGCCCACGTCCCTATCTGCTCCTTCAGGTAGGGTCTCTGCCTGGTTTGGCTGTGTCTTAGAGTATAATTTGGCACCTGGCACACAGTAGGTTCTTAGTACATATTTGCTCCATGACTGAATGATCAGGATCTTGAAGGGATAACTGGGAGAGAGGAGATGCTGTTCTCTCTGTTCTCACTTCTCTTCTCAGCTGTGTCACTAAATAGCAAGTTACTTTCTTTCACAGGCCTCTATTTCCTTGTTTTAAGCAATGAATCCAAATGACAGCAAGATTCCTTCTAACTTCTGAATTTGTGTAAAAACATTTAGCCCATCTTTGCTTTAGTTTCCTCATCTATGAAATAGGCAGGATGAAAATGTCAACCTCCTGTGAGGCTACCAGATAAAATGTAGGGCGCACAGTTAAATTTGAATATCAGATAAACAAGAAACACATTTAAAAAAATATAAATATGTCCCCAACATTGCACAGGCTCGATAAATACCTGGAATGCTGAATCGCTGTACAACGTTCAGCCGGATCTGTTTATTGCATTCAGAGTTATGCTTCCAGGCTGATGATGAGTACATGGTGTTCAGTCGACAAGTGTTTATTAAACATCTACTATACGCCAGGCGCTGTTGAGGCTCTGGTGGTACAGCAGGCAATGAAATAAGCAATATCTCCATTTTCACTAGGTTTAAATTACAGTTAACAAAAAAAGTACACAAAATGTCACAGAGTCATCATGCTCAGAAGGTTAGCAAAGCAGGCTAAGGGCCAGAGACCATGCAGAGGGCTGATAGAGGGAGTCAAGGAACCTGAGAAACTCAACTCTGTGCACCTGAGAGGCCCCAGCCTCCACAAAAGACCTATGTTTGTCCAGCAAGACTCTGATATTATTTTGTAGAAATCCCCAAAGATGCATAAAAATGTCATTGATTCAGAAAGGTCATGCACCAAATTTGGGATAAAATGAGCAATTGCTTGGATGGAAGAGATATATAAATCATTTAGCCAATTTTAGCTGAGCTAGGGCTGCAACCAAGTTTCCTGACAGCTAGGAGAAAGTTCTGGGTGGTAATGTGGCTTGTTAAAAAGGTGATTCTGATTTTCAGTTCTGTTTACCAGTGTGGTTGGGTTAAGTCTTGACAACTTTTTTAAAAACTGTGTTTTGAAGTTTTAGCTGAAACAACAGTGAAGGGTTTTTCTTTGAGACATCTTTCCCTGCACTGAGCCAGTGCTCTTTGGTTCAAGGATTCGCTGGGGCCTACTAAGTTAATGGCTGTAGAAAGGTTACCTTTCTTTTTTTCTCTCTTTTCTTTCTTTCTTTCCCCCTTTCTTTTCTCTTCTTTCTTTCTTTCTTTCTTTCTTTCTTTCTTTCTTTCTTTCTTTCTTTCTTTCTTTCTTTCTTTCTTTCTTTCTTTC